>NC_136486.1:166626697-166629197 GCF_053919585.1 Euprymna scolopes
TTGGGGACCACCCGAAGACTTAACTTTAAGAAGTTGATTTCGAGGAGGTAAAATAAGAAAATGCCTTTCGGAATAAACACCCTTCAACCTCTACATTTTAAGAACGGCTTTCGGAATAAACATCTTTTGCAGGTTGAACAACCCGTCCATATTGACCGTTTTCGAATGGTCCTCCAATGCGTTTTTACCCTTTTATAAAGCAAACATATCAAATATGCATTGGAAGACATCAGAAATGCTAAATCATGTTACAGTATATTCATAGATTAGTTTCATGTTAAAAAACGATAACCTCTAGTAAAAGAAACGAATCATGAAAGAACTCATTCAACAACTTTAGAATTAACGGAAAAATGAATTTAGGAATACATCCTCTCGCAACATATGAAAATTAACAGTTTAGCATTTACACTAAGCAGGAGTTAAAGAGGAAATACATAAAATTATAATATTACTAGGAAGAACCCGGCATTGCCCGGGATTGAATGAAGACAAACGAATGTTCCACTCTTCCTATACTTTATTTCCATTGAAATCGGAGAAATCGCCAATTTTTTAATCAAATTGACTGATTGCCTAGTTTGAAACCCTCCGCGGTGCCCCGGGAAGAAGCTTCACATTCTTCTCAGCAGTGATTTAGTCCAAAATACATTTTAGTCTACATTGCACTGTAGAGAACTTATCGTATTTTATAACACATAATATATATATATATATATATATATATATATAATGGCTTGAATTAAAGTTTAAAATTCAAAGGTCAAGTATCATGATACAATTGTGCTCTAAACAGAAACGTTCATTTCGAGCACGCCGCTCTCTTATCACAGATATTACTGTTAAGTTTATATGTCGGGCCCTTCTGCTTTGTGCGGTGATAAAACTTTTCAATTGCACTTGTGATGTTAGACTGTATGAGGATGTTGACTTTGGTCAAAATCGAACTATAGCAATATATCAAATAATCTAATATATGACATTTCCTATATCTGTCTGTCTATCTATCTGTCTGTCTGTCTGTCTGTCTCCATATTTTCAAACTCTATCTCTTCCGAAACTAAAACTCGTAGAGCAGCGTTAGGGACCTCAAATGATTGAATTCTTTATAGACTGTTCTTTTATCTATCTTTAGTCAGTTAAAATAATTTTTTAAAGGGTCAAAAAGAGTAAAAATTGAAAAATATCGTTATACATTTTGTACATTTATCCTAGTTTATTTTTTATCAGTTCATATGCGTGTCCCGTTGGTACAGTGGTAACGTCACCAGCTTTGAATGCTACAGATTTTTTCAGTTCGATTCTCGCTGTTAACACTCAAATACATTTTGTTTTTACTTTTGAAATCACGACTTTAAAATAATAGATACGAAACCCGGACACAAAATATCGTAATTAAGCGAATTTTACGGCCAGGCAAAGCCGCTCCCTTCCGCTAGTTTTATACAGACATAAAATAAACTAAATGAAATGAAATAAAAAGCTAACATTAAATCGTAAACAATACACATAAAAACAATGTATTGAAATGATAATATTAAAATAATGATAAGGACAACAATAACAATAATGTGAGTCGGTAGCATTACATTAAAAAATAGTTAATATCTATACTTTAAAAAACTAGCGAATATGGTGTAAAGTAGAGGCAATGCTTAATTTTATAAATAATAAAATCAAATTATGAAACATTCATGTCAAATAAATTAAAATATGTTCCCACATATTATGCTTAATTATTTATAATATTATATGGAATTCAAGTATTATTACTTTTAAGACCGCACAATTACTAAATTACTAACCCGTATGTAATTACAAACTGAACGTACATTGCATACTATATATATATATATATATATATATATATATATATATATATATATATATATATATATATAAGGAATATTAGTAATTTATAAAAAATATATGGCGATTAAGCTACACTGGATATTCCGCATTTCATCCACTCTAGGATTCTTCAGGCTTATGCAGATAACCCTGAAGAATCCTATAGTGGAAGAAACGCGGAATATTCAGTGTAGCTTAATCGCCATATATTTTTTATAAATTACTAACTAGCTCTATCTATGTATTGAGCACTTTTGAAGTAAATATTTAAAGTTTACGCATAAATTAATACTTTTGTATATTA
Organism: Euprymna scolopes; assembly: GCF_053919585.1. Lineage (NCBI taxonomy): Eukaryota > Metazoa > Mollusca > Cephalopoda > Sepiida > Sepiolidae > Euprymna > Euprymna scolopes. The sequence goes on from NC_136486.1 coordinate 166,628,853, forward strand.
ATTTATGTGAGTAAATGAAGTAGTTATATAAGGAATATACAACAAATATAATATATATTTAAAAAATATATAATTATATGCACACACATATGCATGTAAATTTATGTATGCGTTTATATATTTGTATTATAAGATTAAATCTTAAATTGATTAAGCGATACTTTTAGTATCTCTCGAGTTAGTATTATTCAATTTGAATTAATTATTGAGATGGGTCTTATTTATTATTTTTTTTTAAATTTATTGCGGACTGTTATCCTCATCTTTTTATTTCTTGTTGTTCACGACGTTTCGGCCAATTATTCCTCTGGTTTTCGTCAGGTGGTAACCGCGATGGGATAGGAA
>NC_136486.1:166634197-166639197 GCF_053919585.1 Euprymna scolopes
ATGGTTGACTATTTAAAAAAAACTGATTACATATAATGATAGAAGATGTATCGAGACACAGGAATGGGTATGTTTGATCTGGTAGAACAGTGGTTCATTAAAATTGTGGGGTCTGCGTTCGCGCCTGGTCCACAAAGTATGGAAATAAAAAATTAAAAAAAAAAAAAAAAACGTTTACAAGTGTTTTTGATATAGATGTACATAAGGATACTTTGATAAGTATGTTTTAACTTAAATAGGGATGGTATAATAAAATTGTGGGGTCTGCGTTCGCGTCTGGCCTCCATAGAATGGAAATAGGCACAAACTTTAATAAAGACTTTTCACATCTATCTGCGTAAGTATACATTGATAATTATGTTTCAGTTTGAAGAAATATAGTATAATAAAATTATGGGGTGTTCGTTCGCGCCTGACCTCCATAGAATGGAAATATGTCACAAAGTTTAACAAGGTTTTTCAATATAGATCCATAGAATATTGCGATAAGTGTTTCAGTGTGAACAGGTATGGTATAATAAATTATGGGGTTTATCTATTTTATTTTTGCCTTCATCATATTTTGCTTTGGTTTTGATACCCCACAATTCGAAGCTATCTCTTTACAACCCTTCCTTTTCATAACCTATCATACTTTCATAAATCAGAGTCCATTTTCTGTAGGCTGTTTTTGAACCCAGTCAACAACGGGTACTTTTGCTAATATATATATATATATATATATATATATATATATATATATATATATATATATATATAATTATTTCCACAGCCAGACAACGTCGCAGCTCACAAGAGTCATGATACCCAGCATATAAACGCGTGCGCGTGTGCACGCACGCGCGTGTTTGCGTGTGTATGTAGCTACGGTTTTACTTATTTTTTATACGTACTTTTTATTAATTTAGTCTAACATATATATATATATATATGTATGTAAATCGATAAATAGATATAGATATAAATATGTATGTGTGTGCGTGTGTTTATAAACATAAACCTTTTTACTTATTCTATGTGGTGCAGAATTGGAAGTATCCAATTCACGTATATGAATAACATTACGTCAAACTATATTTACACATAAATCCATGAGTATATATATATATATATATATATATATATATATATATATATATATATATATATATATATATATATATATATATACATGCGTAGATGCACATATACGTATAATGGTCTGCATACATACATTTATATATTCCTATTATCTGAGTCCGTATATATGCATATATGATTTATTAGTTCTGTTTACAAAAAGTTTAAAGTGCTAAGGTATGGTGTTCCTTAGCTTTGATACGATTACAATGTTTCCGTAAAATTATTTTCTAATTCACAATTTTTTAAATAGAATTTTGCTTTAATTCGCATTTTTTTTTTAAAGAAAATATATAAAACTTTTAATAAAGCTTTCTATATTATATAAATTTGTGTAAACTGTATTCATTAAAACATTTTTTTTTTCGATTAACGTATTTCATCTATTTTATAGAAATTATAATAACTTCCAGCGGTTTTTATTTCTTACTTTAAACAAATGGAAGTAAGAAAATAGATTAATTCTGAATCAGAAACTATTTATATAACTACCTTCATATATATATATATATATATATATATATATATATATATATATATATATATATATATATATATATATATATATATATATATATACATATATATATATGTATATATATAGTGAAACAATATTCCAAAATTTATGATGTTGATCATCTTATTTATTCCTTTAATTCAGTTGACATTTATCTGTTTCGTAGCGCAATATAGCGGAATATAGTTTTTGTCATATATTCACTATATTGCTCTGTAATTACATTGAGCTTCTTACATAAGGATTGGTATATATTATAAGAAAACATATTTCTACAGATATATATATCTATATATATATATATATAGATAGATAGATAGATAGATATACATTTATTTATGTACGTATGCATATATGTATCAGTTGCGATTCCTTTCGAAACGCAGCATTCTCTTCATGATCCACTAAACTTCATAGGATTAACATCTCGGTAACTACACCAACACACACACACACACACATATATATATATATGTGTTTGTGTGTGTATACATATATACATATTTAGATAGATATATATACTATATATATACACATGTATGTATATATGTATATTATATATATATATATATATATATATATATATATATATATGCATGTATATGAGGGTAGTTAAACTATGAAAATAACTGTTTACACAAGTTATTGTTATAAAAATAATAAGGGATAAACCATACAAAACAATTTCTTTATTTCTTCAATAGAAAAATTACAAGGAAAACTATTCAAATGCGATAAAATAAAAAGTATAGAATCTTTAGTTAGGCTTAAATTCAACAATCTTATAAAATAGTAATGTTCAAAAAACTGCAATTTTCGTCAAAATTTAGAAAGATATTGAAACTATTGTCAAATACTAATATCAAATCAATGAAAACGATTTCCTAATCAGTAAAAAGAATCCGGTTAAAAATCCATAGTATTCTGTGAATATGTCCAAATAAGTTAGTTTAGGAGTTCGTAGATTGTCAAGTTGAAAACAGAGTAGTTTGAACAGTTCGGAGTTAATTAATAATTAATTAATACATTTTTAAATTTATAATAGAACATTTAGTATTGAAATAATTCAGAACAAATAGAAACTGAAAAATAGTTTGTAGCGAAATAAATATGTTTTATGGGGAATTGTATCAATATTAACATTGTGGAATCAAATTATGATTTAACACTTTATGTTTTCAAGATAAGTTAAAAATAGTAAGTGTAATAAAAATGAAGATACAGTACATTGTTTAAAAGATGCCACAATTTTAGAAATTACATGGTGGATATTTGCCCTATCTGGAAGTATCTGTCTTGTGAATTTTTTTTACTAAATAGTTAAATATTTTCATTAGACTATAGACATATATCAACAAAATAGTAGAGGAAATAATAAAACGCGTATAATTATTACAAAATCCTCGTTTTTGTTTTAAAAAAATTGTATGAGATAAATGTAAAATCTTCTTATTGCTAATTCCAAAAGACGGAATCTTATTTAAAATTGCTTTAGACATTACGGCGTCTATATATATATATATTAACCTTTTTTAAAATTATTATAGCAATAATATATATATATATATATATATATATAATATATATATATAATAATAGTTATTATTTCATGTATTTGTATAACTTTTCTGTATCGATTTTCAGTATTAACTTCAATCGGCCAATACGTGCGTAGAGAGAGGAGGTAAGTGTTTTGAAAAAAATACATAGCAACTACAAATAACGTACCACATCTTAGCCTTGTACGGATTCGCCAAGCTGACGAATATTCACAAACATGAAACACGGAAAGTTATGTGCAGCTTAATTGCCATACATATTTTCAAAGGTTTACTACATCGATGTATGTATATATATATATATATATATATATATATATATATATATATATATACATATATATATATATGTATGTATATACATACATACATATATATATTGATAGATATGTGCCCGCCTAGGTTTAATAATTTAAAAATCAAAAATAAACAAAAAGCATGTAGAATATATATATATATATATATATATATATATATATATATATATATATATATATATATATATATATATATTGAAATAAGGAAGGAAAAATATTTTTTCCTCTTTATCTGCACTTGGAACGTTGTGTATTAGTTGAAAATTGAAAATAATTACGTATATAAATTGATACGTTTTGAAAGCTAAAAACAACGCATTTTTTATATATAAACAAGTCATTTTTATGGATTGAAGCGTATGTATGTGTGTGTCTGTATGTGTTTGTGTGTACGTATTTTAAGGAAAAATACAGGCATTTGTCTTTGAGCAATACACTTAATAAAAATATGATAAAAATCATCATGATTGTGGACTGGTTTTTATCTGATTATAGAAATATAGGAACAGAACATCATTATGGTATAATAATAGATTATTTCATTAAAAAGACTAAAAATTATTTATTTAAATATGCGTATCATCTAAACTTTTATTCAAAAACCTCGTGGTCATGTGTGTATATTTTTCGCCTCTATATTTAACTGTTATATATACGCATTAAAACCTTTTTTTATTTTACTGTTAATAGAAGATTTATTGCAATAAATAATAGGATAAAGGCAAAAAAAGCAAATAAAAAATATACGATTAAATATGTAAGTATATTTTGAATTTGCGACCGGTCATACATTTATATCTAATCTAATACATAATCATTTGTGAATGGTACTATAATGGATAAGAAACGCTGTTAAGGAAATAAGAAGCATGACATACGTATTAAACATAAAGTTGATAAACCTTTGATTTTTTAAATCTGGACTTTGTACCAATCATGACTAGCTGATTTTTACTGTTTAAATATCGATTTTATTTGAATAATATTTTCTAATAAATCCTTAAAGTGTGTTTATTGTTTTGCAGAAAATATGTGAAAAAATACAAAAGATTTGTATTAAAAATATTTACATAAACAAACGGGAGAAAATAAAAAGCCTAATATATTTCATTATGGCATTTTTCTGGTAGAATTAAGAATAATTTAAATTGATTTGTTATGTTTTAAATATAAATCACTTTTTTATAAATAAACAAATAAAACACAGAAATTTGTATTTGAAAAAAAAAAAGAATAAAAAACTATATATTTTCTCTTATTAAAATATCGCAGTCTTTAACCATCGCGATTTTCCAAACTAATAAGAAGAATGTAGATATAAATAATTTTAATTACTTTTCAAAATTGTTTTAAGTTTCTTCATGAAATATTGTTCTCTTATGATTTATTTTTTTTATCATATTACAAAGTTTTTATTATATTACACAGTTCACAAAGAAACGAAAAATTGCTAATTTAAATTTAGATTTTTTTTTTCATATGAAAAAT
>NC_136486.1:166644197-166664197 GCF_053919585.1 Euprymna scolopes
AAAACGATTGAAAAGCTTGTCCTATGTCTGAATAACCTTTTATGTAAAATTTCAAATACTAAGATCAAAAATTGAATGATTAATTTGGTAGAGACCACAGAGGCCATTTCTTTTTTTAATTGACCCTAATTTTGACCCCTTAACATTTATTGTTTTGGTCTCAAATGAAATTAACAAGTTCGATCCCTGCCCAAGAAACCTACATCTAAAATTTCAAGTGTAAAAATTGGCAGAGGAGTTTGATAGAGTTTTCGAAGCTGAAATCGTTGAACTTTGACCGCTTTGACAGCCAAATGTCTGGCCGATTTTCCTGATCCTCAATACCCCTTATGTCAAATCTCGAATCTGTAGACTGAAAATTGACAGAGTAGTTTGTTAAGGAAATTTACACACACACACACACACACACACACACACACACACACGCACACACAATTTCACTTTTATAGATATATATAGATAGATATGTATAAATATGTATACATATATAGCAAATGAATGTTTTATTTACTAATTACTTTTTCCAAATTAAAAAAAAATGATGTCAACGGAATTTGGTTCGGTTAACGCAAAATTAAACTTGCATGCATAGACAGAAAGATTTATTTAAATAAATATGTTACTATGTATATACATATATTTACGTATGTGTGTGCGCGCCTGCATAGTAAGTGTCAGTTTCCCCTAATGTACAATAACCTTCTCTAAAATAAATTAAATTCTTTAATATTATAAATAACTTAAAAGTTTAAAAATGTTTTTTAAATCCATATACTTATCATCATCATCATCGGCGGTCACTCGTGTCCGAGTAAGACTGTCCTCCGTTGTGGCTTCTGTGGGTCCTCAGGTGAGCATAGAGCCCAATCCTAGACCCAATTTGTCTTGTGCAATTTGGGCAGATAAAGGTAGTGGTGGTGGGGTAGGGTTGGGTGTGTCTGGTTAATAATCTGTCCTTTCTGTGCTTGCGCCTATCCTCAGCAGCTTTATTTAGGTCACTACTATAAAGCGCAGCACCTTTGTGGACAGCGCTCCTCCATGCCAACCTGCTCCCAGCCACGTCCTCCCATGTCTTAAGGTCCATGTGAAACCGCTTTAGATTTGCTTTGATGTTGTCCTTATACCTCATCTTTTGGCCACCCTGGGCACGCTTTCCCTCAACAAGCTGAGAGTAGAAAATCTGTTTTGGGAGGCGGAGATCCGGCATTCGGACAACATGACCAGTCCATCTGAGCTGGCGTTGAGCAACAGTAGCGGTGATAGTGGGAATGTCAGCCTCACTCAGGACGCTGGTGTTGGTGCGTCGGTCCTTCCAACTAATTCTGAGGATTTTTCGGAGGCATCTTTGGTGGTACGTCTCCAGGGTTTTTACGTGCCTCCTGTATGTGGTCCAGGTCTCCGATCCATAGAGAAGAGTGGGCAGCAAGACAGCTTTATATACCATGATTTTGGTCTTTGCCATATACTTATACACATACGCACACACACATACATATACATATGTATACACACACATACACACACACACACATATATAAGCATATATGTATATATTTTTTCATAGCTATATATGAAAACTATTTATTAAAAAAATCTATTCATTACAATTCAGAGATAAAACGAGTCATAGATCAGTTAATAATTTTCTAAACGGTCAATAACTACTCATGTCAAAGAAACCATAATGCATCTGTGAAATACGTAATAATTGTTATTTAAACTTTTGCATTCCGAAGATCGAGAACTTTATTAATTTCTTTTTTAACATACTCCGACGCATTGTACACACACACACACACACACACACACACACACACACACACACACACACACACACACATATATATATATATATACTTTAGCCAATATATGTATAATCTTAGATTATTGTTTTCCAGAGGTTAAGTAACCAATGAAGTGTGACGTGGTTAATACAAGAGTGCTCAATACCGAATTAGAGCAGGGTGTACTCTTTTTTGTTGTTACATAAGCAGTGATATGTTGCTACACAGTCCTGAGCATGTTTCGATCAGTTAGCTCATAGTAGCTAAAGATTTCTTCAGGCGATACAGCATACGAATGCAAAGTTTGCAATAGAAAAATGTAGGTCTTCTTCGTCAGGAGATTCTGTCAGATGTGAAAAGTAAGATTTTGTTGTATACAAATAACAGCCAATAGGGGTGTGGATTTAAGTATGTGTTGAGATATAGAAATGGATGGGTGGGGTTTAAAGAATGGTATTCGTAAATTAAGAGAGATATTAACATTTTAAAAACACACACACATAATCAATTTATATCTATCTATATATATATATATATTTGAGCATATACATGTTTCTTTTTTTTATTCATATTTAAACATAATTCTTTTATCGCTGTCTGAATTATGACAGAGTCGCTTACATGGCTTCATAGGGAACTATGTCATTTCCATTTAAATGATAATTCCTGATAGTCGAGTGAAAGAATGCCAACATATAAACCCAAGGTTGAGTTTGCTACTAGTAACGAGTTTCGCGACCAGCAGTAATTATCACTTCATGCACTGATAATAGCGTTAGGATGAAATAATAGGTGTCTATAGGTATTGGAAATAATCAATCTTTATTGAAAAACATACACACGCGCGAGCGCACACACACACATAAGGAACTCACACACACAAAGTGACATTTATATATATATATATATATATATATATATATATATATATTTGTAGTCATACAGTCCTGTTTCGTTGTATCACAACTCATCAGTGCCGCTAAAATAGCATCTTTCGCTAGCCAAGGATTGAACCTAGAACCGTGGTATTGACAGTCGGCAGTACTCCCACTCGACCATGGAGGCGACGCCGGTAAGTAACTCGTCGGAATGTCTATTTAAATAGACACCCGCCACCATATATATATATATATATACATATATACATATATATATATATATATATATGTGTGTGTGTGTGTGTGTGTGTGTGTGTGTGTGTGTGTTTGTGTGTATGTAATACATAATTCATTTTAACTTATCTCAATAATTTACAGCGGTTTACTGACTGTACGTTTATCTGAAAAGTTTAAAAATGTCTGCGTTTGTAAATCTTACACACTTTGTATTTATATTCCACTCAGACAAAAATATCTTTCCTAAAACAGATAATACATAAATGACTGCATCGTCAAGCATAAATATTGATGCGCATGTCTCATAATGGAGGAGTAACGAATGTTTTATTGAACTGAACAATGAGATTTCGGGCGTATCATTGCCAACTTGATTTTCGTGTCCTTTCTGCCATTTTATGACCCATGAATTGACAAATAACCCGAAGTCAACGACCATGATGTCATTTAGTGTTGTTTATGTACATACATATGTACAACAAAGAATATAGAATAGAACATACACGATTTCTGACGTATAACTGAAATAGAAATACACACTACACACAATACATATATATATATGTGTGTGTGTGTGTGTGTGTGTGTGCTCATGTGCATGTCTATGTATTGTTTGCGTGTGTGTTTTGTGTGCATGTTTGTATATCAGTTAGATGCCAGATATATATATATATATATATATATATATATATATATATATATATATATATATATATATATATACCGGACCTGTGAATTTAAAAAAATCAAGATACTCCTACCTCCACCGCTAACGTCCAAAGAAATAACTTAGTAAATAATTTAATCGAATGTTAAATATTTTCTTTGTATTCACTTTCTTGTACAATATATTCTTTCTACCGAAACCGGTCTTCCAGCGTGTTTAATGCATTTTTTCTAGATTACCCTACACAAAATTGTGGGGATTTGCCAGGTTATTTCCATGGAATCAGTGTCTTTTCGTGTTTTCATATATTCCAATTAATAGATAATTGCCGTATAAGTTTAAATTTTAATATATATATATATATATATATATATATATATATATATGACGATCTTCTAGTGAGCTACATGAATGAAAGATTATAGTAACTATGTGTTTACTCTTAGTTCTTAGTTGTTAAAACAATTGTCTAGAATTACATTGAATTATTTTCATAATATCGGGCAATAAAAAATATTAAAAAAAACTTGATGATAGAATTTAAAATAACATTCGTTACATTATTTGCATTGCACATACTCTAAAGAGGGGATAATATACGAGGGGTGTGCAATAAGTAATGCCCCTGACCCACTTCCAGTTGTCTGATCTAGCTGAAATTTTGTATGTGCAATAATTTATATCTCTAGGGGTTATGTGACAAATTACAGCTCTGAACTAATTGTGGTTTCTGTTTTACAGGTGTTTGAACTGAGTCAGGTGTGAAATGGAGCCTGTTGAATGCCGAGCAGTGATCCGGTTTTTGTATTTGAAAGGATGCACACCACAGGAGACTTTTGATGAAATGAAAGAAACTTATGGTGATAATGCTCCATCAAAAACAGCTCCCACACCTGGTCGCCCCCCCTTCTGCCATTGATGAGGCATCCGTCCGTCAAGTTGAGGCTGCTGTTTTGGAAGATCGGCGCATTACTATTCGCCAAATAGCTGAAGATGTCAATATTAGTACAGAGTCTGTGGAAACTATCATTCATGGCCATTTGCATATGCATAAGGTGTCTGCCAGATGGATTCCCAGGTTGCTCACACCATTCCAGAAGCGAGAACGCGTCGAGTGCTCAAGAATGAATTTGGAGATGTACCAAGAAGATGAGTCAAAGTTTTTCAAAAGACTGATTATACAGGATGAAACCTGGGTCCATCATTATCAGACAAAATTGAATCCCAATCACACGTATGTGATCAAAGCAGGATAGAGCAACAACACATACTGCCATGAATTCAATGGACGTTCTCAGACATAATTTTGGCGAACGGCTTTTCTGAAAATCCATGTCTTCTCTGGTTCCCGACTTGTCCAAATGTGATTTTTTTTGTGTAGATATGCAAAGAAACGTGTCCATCAGAATAATTCATGAAACATTGAAGGATTAAATGAATAGATTCGTCTTGTAATTACAGTAATAGACAAAGACTGGTTGCGGAGAGTGAATACAGGTTTTCGTGAACGCATTCATAACTGCATCACTGTAAAAGGATATCACATGAAAGATGTCATAGTTCATACAAGAATTTATAAAATGGTAAGTCATTTTGAATAAATTGACCCAAAAATTATCTCATTTTTCATAAAAGCTTATATTTCATAATATTTTAAAAAACACCTGGTATTTCTGCTCCACTTTTTATATATATATATATATATAAGTCAAATAAGCCATTGTCCGGTAAGTGCGTGGTGGATACTAAAAAGCTGATTGGCTAACTAAAATCTCAATAGAAGGTGCGTATATAAAAATGACAGACAACCACAAAATTCGCGCATAAGCTTGAAAAGTCCTAGAGTGGATGAAACGCAGAATATTCAGTGTAGCTTAATCACCATATATATTTTATAACTTACTATATATATATATATATATATATATATATATATATATATTAGAACAGGTATACCGCTACACACCGCTCATACACCAACTCACAGTCCAGACAGGACCTCACTACAAGCCCCCCCATATAAATTATATATATAAAAAAATAAAAATAAAAGAAATTTAATAAGTAAAAAACAGCAATATATAAAAAAACAAAAAATAATTAAAAAAATAGTTAACTGAAGTAACATACACCAATTTTAAAAAAACCTTTGATTTAAACTAACCCACCTATTCAAACTGTAATAACACTAACAACAAACACAAATAAATTAATAAACAATAACAATGAAGAATTAAATTTCCCATCTATTACCACTTATAGTTTTATGAAAATAAATAAATTAACAACTCCCAAGGAATGTCAACCCATTGCCTCCCTTCCCACCTATCTTCCTATTCCTGAAAACCGCTTCACCAATCATAACATCCAGCAGCGGACTGGGAGCGAACCATCCCGCAACCTCCTCCCCTCCTCTCTCACATCCCACTCCTACTTTTATCCTTCAAAAGCTAACCGGACTCAACCTACTAGCGACTTACGTGACCTAGACACACAAAGTCATCCCACCTAATACATGATAGTAGGAGAAAAAAAATAATAACAATAAAGACAACAAAATAGACAGAGAACATACAAAATTTAAAAAGCTCGCGCTAAAGCAATAAGTTATAAACTAAAAAAATAAATAAATTAAAATAAATAAAAATATAAACATGTTAATTACCCAATCATACCATACATAAATCCCCTCCTAACATTTGCTCCGAGGCCCCACACAGCTATCCAACTTCCGTTCCATCATCTAGCATGCTTTGAATCGATCTGTCACGTCTACCATGTGAAAAGGGATTTTTTTTTCCGAAATTAATAATGGATATTGTCGCAGACATAAAAAGTAAGACATTTGTGCCTAATAAAACTGAATAAATATATGTATATATAGACATATATGTATGTACTTATTGATTTGTAAATTGCCAATTGTTTTCGTCTCATTCACCAACAACGACTATATTTCATTCCTTGCATTGTGATAGCCTTCTAAATCTCTACTACTCCCACACAATGCTTCAAGCAAACTACATATCAATCCTATATATATATATATATATATATATATATATATATATATATATATATATATATATAGTCATCCACATACAGTACTGTTTCGCTGTTTCACAGCTCATCAGTGCGGCTAGACAGGCAACTACCTCAAGCCAGGATTGAAACCCGACCGTTTGTACGGCGGTCAAGGCTCCTAACCATTACGCTATTGGCGGCTGCTTGAACGAGTAGTGAGTTTAACGATGTTTTGATATCGTCTGAAATACCTCCGCTCGATTTGTTTACACAAAGAGCGTCGCTTATATGCTAATGGTAATATATATATTAGTAAGATCAATATATACGAAATACCCTCTCAACCCCTCAGAAATTGTAACAAAAGTTTCTCTACTGATTCTGGTAGGTTTTAAAAACCAAAAACAATATATATATATATATATATATATATATATATATATATATATATATATATATATATGAAATAAAAATTACAATTAAATTTACCAAAATGATCCAAGATGGTGAAACTAAAGTATATTATAAATATTAAAGAATTAATATTTATAAAGTAATCTCAACCAGATGTAAAAGCTATATATATATATATATATATATATATATATATATATATAGCCAGTAGAGTTTAGTTTCCTAGAAGTACATCCAATGAAACAACATGTGTCTACCAAAATAGTGCTCAATAAGTGAACAGAGCAGGTATATTAAATATATATATATATATATATATATATATATATATATATATATATATATATATATATATATAGTTTATTGTCTTTGTTTGGAAGGAGATATTTGAATGGTAGTTACCCTTAAAGTACTAATTGAAAAAGTCACAGGTGAGATCTTTTTCATGTAAACATTTCTATTTTTTAACCTTTAATAAATCTTTTCACCACCTGCTCTTGGCACGCTTTATGTAATCGAACGTGTTTTTTTTTATATGGGTGGCAAAATAGTAGTAACACACTGCAAAGTAGAGTGAGATCACTTTCCCTGCGTCTACCGCTTATCAACGGCGTCACCACCGTCCAATTGAGTGGAATGATTCGCGTCGGGAAACGATCGATGGGTTCGAAGTCTCCGACCGACGGATTGATTTGATCGAGGCGAAAAATCGAAAATCTTACATGCGGTAATTTTTGTCGATTTCTTGTCGGGTGATAGAGTGGGGGACGTTAGTTGCTCGGTGGAGAACCGGAAGAAAATATTTGTGTCGTGTTTCGCCAATCAAACGTAAACGCAATAATCACATTTATTGGTAACGATCCATGACCATTTATTGAGAGATAAACATCGATTGATTTTCGATCTTCCTAAAGAGGAATTCCTGTTCAGATACACAGATCGAGATAAACGAGTTGTGCAAACGGTTTATGACACACGATTTGTTTGTGTACAGACACGTGTAATACTTTAATGCACACACACACACACACACACACATACACACACACACACACACACACACACACACACACACACACACACACACACACACGCACAGACACCCACACACCAAGAAATGTATATGCAAACACAAACATATTCACACATACACAACTAGTCGCATAAATATACACGCAAACACAAGATATATGCATGTATATCTATATTGTGTGTGTGTGTATATATCCATGTAACTAGTTACACACAGACACACACACATATATATGTATATCATATATATCACACATACACACACATATACATATATGTGTATGTATAATTTTTGTATAGATTGGTTTCCTAGATGTAAATCCAATGAAACCCGCATAATTATTAAATAGGGCTCAATTATATGTTGCTTATAATACAAACATTATTAGTTACACATGTGCATACATGTTTCGGTGAAGTCCCTATATAAAGAAACTCATCTCGACAGACTAAAGAAGGAAACTTGCTGAAACGAGAATCACAGTTCGATTTTTTGATGTATAAAGAATTATCCGGGGTTGGATTATACTTTGAAAGAAAAGGGGCTCTATAGTTTATGTAGTAGAAATTTCTGGAGTGATGTATCGTAAATAGAGAGAGAGAGTAGTGATGAGAGGGGGAGGGAAGAAGAGGGAAGAGAAGGGAAGTACGATTCGGCCTGGTTAGACTATCACGGAGGTATCGATTTCATTTTAAACTAGACGGGTGCCTATGTGTTTGCTTTGATCTGAAGTAATATTATACTATCGTCAGAGCAACTTCTTTATTTTAAAACTTCATGGCTGTTTTTATTTCGGTGGCATATTCCTTCTCTATTTATTTAATTGATAAGCTCTATTTATTTATTAAGTTTATCCCTCGCGTTTTTTAATTCGTTTGTTTCTCGTTTTCATTTATTCATTCATTTATTTGTTTGGCTAATGTATATTATTTTATTAATGATGGTATTATGGGAGTTACATTTTTTAGTCTAACGTCTCTGAAGTAATTAGACAGGCCAAAGGTCTTGTTTCTATATATAATCTTAATTTCGATCATTGTAATTCTTTCATTTGCGGTTTTTATCGCTGCCTAAATGCTAGAATATATAATATATTTTGTCAGTTTATTTGCTTCGTTACAGGGATAGGTTTTCCAGACCGTTTACACGTAAGCAGATACATAATAACATAAATGTGTCAGTATTGGTAGAACATCCCATTTACATAAACTATTTAGTTATCATTTGAAATCAAAATGTGCTTGGTTTCCTTATATATCGCTGCTTTACGATAATGCTTCTCGTAGGTATATATCAATGTCTCATTTATAAATATGTTGGCCATATAGATTATTTTAGTTAGTCATTTTGGAGTGTTTAATTTGTATGAAAGTGCATTCACCTTTATCAAATTGGTGGCATATTGTGTTTAGTTTGTTTAGTGAACTTCTATCATGAATATATATATATATATATATATATATATAATTATATATATATGTATATATATATATATATATATATATATATATATATATATATATATAGAGAGAGAGAGAGAGAGAGAGAGAGAGAGAGCTATGTGTTATATTTATATACGGCTGACAGAGGATCAGGAAAACACTGATATCGTCGATTTAAAATCCAAACATATCTTGGGATCCATATCTTGTCGCTTACATCGAACTTACTTACGCCCCTTTTATTTCTTTTAAAATTTACACACACACACACGCATGCATGCACACACACACACACACACACACACACACACACACACACACACACACACACACACACACATATATATATACATATATACATACATACATACATACATACAGTTCCCCGCAAAAGTTTACGATACACATTTGAAACCGTCAGTTTTTGTATTTCTAGCTTTCAAATGGTAATGAAACTTTTTATAAACATAGAAAATGTATTGAAACTAAGATAGGAACAGTGGGAAAAATAAAAAATAATAATTTAACACAACGCGAAAAGAAAACAATTTAATTTTAAAAAGTCCACACCAATTCACCAGAGCTAAGCACCGAAAGATTTCAATCGAGTAGACGATCGATTAGCAACATTCATAGGCAATATGAATGGGCATAAACACATTGAGCACATTGCCAAGGCTGCTGCAAATATGACGGACTCCCTCTACCATGCTAGAAAATTACTCAACAGAGAGAGTATCATATATATTTACAATGCCACCATTCGTCCTTACATAGACTATTGTTGTCATATCTGTGCTGGTAATCAAGCTCAAACCTCTGTCTCATCACCTCGGTGTTGCATTCCTGTTCCTATTTTACAAGTACTTTAATGAAATGTACTATGAAAGAACTCGTAGCACTTGTGTCTTTTCGATGTACATGCTCCCAACTCCAGCAGCAATATTATACCTCTTCACTATAGATGTCCCTAAATGTCGGAAACCCTTCTACTGTTAGAGGTTCTTCCTTCGGACTATTAGACTTTAGAATCCCATCACTGTTTCCTACTCTTCCGACTGTACTAACCCGCAGAAGTTTAAATCTATGTGGACAGGCATCTTGTTGCTCAACTTTTGAATATCCCAAACAGTACCCCCTTACATTACATGTGGCAATTTGCCTTGTTTGGTGTGAAAAAGAGTGAAAGAAAACACAACAATGATATGCACAAATACTGTTGTGTTTTTGAATGTATGTATAATTTTCTAGCTTGCACTTTTCAACTGCTTGCTAAAATTATATATACACACTGAACATTCTTTTGTCTTTATTCTCAAATCAACACATAGACGAATTTATCAACATATAAGTTTTATTTACAAGTAATTTTCTTGCTCATCGACAATATAGATAGATAGAGAGAAAGAAAGAAAGAGAGAGAGAGAGAGGCGTTAGTTTTGTGAGGTTGGTTGATGCGTGGCTCGACGACGGAGACGTGTGTATGCTCTCTTCTATTTTCTGTTGTTTATTTTTCTCTCATCAACATTCCTGAAATTGTAAATATTAAAATATTACCTTCTTTTCTATTTTGCATTGTGCAATTCCTAACTTCTGACCTTGGAATGTAAACAGCTTTTGTTTTCGTTTTCTTGATAATTCCGGCCATGTGTATGGGTCGCAAGAATATAGATCAAATCCATCTGGAATATGCGTTCAAATGTGCGTCGCCACGTCCCCATATTTAACAATGCGAAGGCGGGAAATTTATTACATAGATACAAACATGCAGAATAGTTTTCATTGGAATATTGATGATTAGGAAATAGAAAAGCTACCAATTTGTGGAAATTATGATACCAACGTGGTATTTATTACTATCATTAAGCTGAATTCATGGAAATGATACTTGATGACATAAGCAGGCATTGTAATTTGCAGAAATGGTTGTGCAAAAATGCCTATATATATATATATATATATATATATATATATATATATATATATATATATATATAACGGGCATTTCTGCACAACTATTTCTGCATATGTCATATATATATATATATATATATATATATATATATATATATATATATATATATATATATATATATGAGTCTCTTGAGTGAACTGGACCTGGTCCACTCCAAAGTTACCAGAATATAAAATTCTGAATAATGTTCTTAAAAAAGATGGATCTTCCAACGGAAGAAATTTGATTATAAATAGATAATCATCTTGGATTAAAAATTATATTTTAAACCGAATGTGTATCTGGGTAAGCTATATTAAAGACAGCATTCAATCACCTGGAAATACCAGGGACCTCTGTTAGTATGTGATGAAGAAGCGCGCGTGTGAAAAAATTAGCAACAGCTGTAGAATTAGTGACTAGCGAAAATATTAGCAGCAGTCATCTGAGCACATATGCAAATCAAGCAAGTGTGTACGCGCTGACATAAGTGGAAGAAAAAGGAAAGAAAAATAAAAGAAAAAAAACACGTGATTGAGGAGAAGCGAAGTGTGAACTGTGGAAGATGGACGTGTGTAGTCGACGGCGATAAAGCGCTGGTTAAGGCTGGGGTCAGCTGGCAGAGACAAACCACTTTTAAAAAGCACGTTATATATGGCACGGGGTTGTAAAATACGTGTCTGGGGAAAAGGCTTTTGAAAATAATGAAATGCGTTGTTTTGGAAGAACCACGAATAAGTGCATTTAATTTGCACTTAAAAAAAAATGTCGAGTCGGATATTTATTTCCTTTTTTGTTTGTTCAACTGCGACTATATATATATATATATATATGTGTGTGTGTGTGTGTGTGTGTGTGTGTGTGTGTGTGTTTAGTTTTTCCTCAATGTAAGCGGTTCTTAAATTTGAGTAAAATCTGTAATTTTTTAAAGCATGTGCAACGCCGGATTAAAAAGAAACAAAACATTTATTTGTTTAAAATCAAAAACATTATTAAGGAATAAAATCCGTTGGTTCTTTTTCTTTTTCTTCATCCTCCCCCGTTGTCATAAGTAAATGAACTAGGTTGTTTCAACGGTGAGGTTTTTAAATGTTCTAATCAGCAGGAAATCACGTAGCTGTGTAAAGTGAATTAATGGAGTATTTTCATCTCTCTCCCTCTCTCTCCCTTCCTATCTCTCTCTCTTTCTCTCCATATATATATATATATATATATATATATATATATATATATATGTATATACATATTTGTAGTAATCAACATACAGTCCTGTTTAGTTGTATCACAACTCATCAGTGCCGCTAGACTAGCATCTCTCCCAAGCCAAGTCGGCAGTTCTCCCAATCGACGCCCGTAAATAACTCGTCGGAATGTCTATTTAGATAGACACGCGCCAACACTTTTATAGTGCTCAAATCGCCTGTTCGTAAACAAACAACGAGCTTCGCATTTTCAGCCAATTAAGTAGCGGGTGAGATTATTTACGACAGTGCTCTACCCAAAGAAGGGGGCTTAAAATATATTTGTAGTCGTCGACAGACAGTCCTGTTTCGTTGTATCACAACTCATCAGTGCCGCTAGACTAGCATCTCTCCCAAGCCAAGGATTGAACTTAATATTTTCGTAAAAAGGCTGTAGTAAACAGAAACCTCTTTCTCTGTATATTTATGTATGCGTATATATATATATATATATATATATATAATCGCTTAACAACTTGCCTATCCTCTGCCAGTTTTTGGTTTACAGACATGTAACGTAATATATAGGGTATTCGAACCCATGCGGCACTTTATATTTGGCTTTAAGCCAGGTGTTGTATAGCGAGGTGGGACGATATTAAAACAGCCATATTGCATAGTCAGGTGCGACTTATTGTTCTTAAACCCTTTATATTTTAAAAATATAAATTCATTTCAGTTGTCTCAAATAGTCTCACAGTGTTTGCATTACATGTCTACATACTTATTCGTTATAGCCTCGCTTCCTAGCTTGAAGTATGTCTATTCACTTGCCTGACTACACTCCAACTCTTTCCGACTGACTAAAATTCCCGACCTCTTGACCTCAGTTTCGTTACGTCATCATTCAGAAAGCACACGTATCCCTAACGTGTGACCTTTTCACGTCTGCCTGCTCAACGTTATTTTGTTTATATTTAACCTAGCTAATTTATGCAAACATCTTCAGCTAAAACCCATTGCTTCACTTTATTCTAAAAAATAAATAATTCCCAATATTAACTATTTTAAGAATACCATTGAATAGATAGTTAAATAAATAGATAAACAAATATATCGATAACTAATTATATCTTAACAATGTTAATTATCTAACAAACATCCTTTTCTTTTTTTTCAAAATGTATACCTTCTACATTTTCTAATCTCACTATTCTCACTTTATTTTTCGCACCTGTGAACCAAGAAAACGTTAGATAACATGTTCAATATGCGTTTTTTTTAATTCATTCACATCTTTTTTCTCAACTATACGACGCAGACATATGTTTTTTATGTCTCCCGTTTTATTTTGTTTATTCGGCTGGACCCCTTTTGGATTTGCGTGAACAAACCTCATGTTCGTTAACAGCTGCCACGTCAGCTAACCCCCTGCCATTTCCAAAATTATGGCTCCTCCCGCCTTATAAAAAAAAAGAATGACGACATCTCATCCGACAGATTTCTGACTCCTTTTTCCGGGCATTAATCTCTAAACCTTTTCATGCTTTTAATGACCATACACACTCTATTTCTTGTGACTAAAACAAAAAAAGCCCTATCTACTTAACTTTACGTGGTCAGCATTCAATTTTCCAAGGTACCTGCTAAACTTCATAATTCTATGTACGGATTCATTCGAACTTCCAAGCTCTGAATCCCTCAGTTTTCCAAATCAGAGAGTGGAAAAACGTACACCTCCCTTAACTAAACCCTTAATTGAGGTGATCTGAACCCCATTCGCGCTCAACGGTACAAAGCACTCCATTAAATCCTTAACTTTCCCGATGATAAGGTGTGTGATTTATCCAAATGTCTCACTCGGACCGCTTTAGAATACCAAACTAGAAACATCCCACATACATACTCTGAGATATCAAATTTTGGTAGTTTTAATTCAAAATAGCGTAACATTTTACTTCTAAAGTTCTTACGTATACGGCATCTATTGTACTTTTTCTGCTTTCTCCTCCTTCAAATTTACTACATAGTGGCCACGTCACCACTACACGTCCGCTCTTGTGTTGTAAGTTCTGTTACTTTTCAAGATTGGTCATTTGCAATCAGCATTAAGCTCACAAGCGGTCTATCTGCAAGCTTACTATATTTTGTTGGAGCTACAATAAGCGTTTTAAGCCCGTAGACTTGCAGTACTCCCGTCTCTATTGTATGCGAAGAATATGATCTTTCAACCGGTAACCGCTATCAGCTTAATCAAGCTACATACAGACGGCGAAAATAGCATTTTTCATAACCGAAAAAAACTATAAAAAAAACTCCCCCTTGCAGGGCCCTTTGAAAAGCTTAAAAAATAGTTAACCGCCTTAGTAACTTTAATCATGTCCCCCTCTTCAAAATTCTAATCTTACTAGACCGACCAGTTAATCTTAATCTAATATTATGTTGTTTTTTACATCAAAAAATTTTTTTTTTAATTTTTTTAATACAGTTCTGGAAAACAACAAATTATATAATACATAATATAATACAAAATCATCAAAACACATTTTCTCTATTCTAACATTCAACATTATCTTCTAAGTAAATTACATAAAACAACCTTTTCCAGTTCTTTTTTTAAATGTCCAATAAATGCCGTTTAAAACTGGGGGAGGCACGTTCACAATATGCAGAAACTGTCCATTGCTTTTAACCCAAAAAAGAGCACCACTTTTTACAACACATAGTTCAAAACGATTTTCTTTTATAAACTTTGCGACAGAAATCTTACAGATGTGAATATTGTCACCATAACTGACACAAATTCAAAACAATCCGATGTATTAAACTGTGTGTTTCAGTTACATTTTCTAACCGTCTTTCTCACCTTGGCGCATCGTTAATTTAAACTGTACAACATGTAATTTTTTTTCGTCTAATTTTTACCTCGAGTGATATTTTTTCTTCTGTTCATAACGAGGTTTTATCGACCATGTTAAACGTTCCCTTTTCTTAACTATTTTCAACATATAAAGTTTTACATATGTGTCCTTATTTTTTCTTTCTCCATAAAATGTTGTCTGTATGTACGTGTGAATTTAGTTCTTTTGTTCCTTTTTTTAGACATATTATCGTGTTTATATGTGATATTTTTTGACACGAAATCTCCTTCCCATCTTCGCGTTGTGTTTTACTATAACCAGGGTTCGATATAGCATCGTCAATGCGAATTGGTCTACGGTAACAAAAACAAATATGTTTTATAGGCAGGGATAAAATGTATCATACGTTATATATAGTGGATAAGAGATATCGTTCTTATACCATCTGTTATAAACGTATAAATTGTAAGTATGTTTGTTTAGCAGGGGATATGATATCGTGGTATAAACTGAGTCATGATGTATCAAAGAGTTATCACACGGGTATATATTACAATTCATATTACATAAGGTGTCCTTTTTTATAAGAAGAATAATATATGCTTCATACCTTTCTGTTGTGTAGCAGCGCTCATATTTAAAGATGACGAGAGTTCATATTGAGGACACATAAACAATAATGATGATGTGGGAGACATTTATACAGACTGGGATGCTTTTTTGAGGACATCATATTATTAATACTGTTTGATACGATGCAAGTTCTTAACACATTTAGAGAGGAGGAGATACTTGATGATGATGGAGAGGACACAAAATTCTTGGAAGGGTTTACACAAAGTTCGTTATAGATGATGATGAAACACATTTACCTTTTTTGTTGTAAGGAATGACGAGACAAACAGTTACAAACATAAATGGTGATTTCTTTATTCATCTTCTCGGCCAATCGATGACGTCAGGAATTCAAACTTGGATCTGCATGGTCTAATCTTCTACCCTTCGCCTCGAAGGGGCTCCCACTCCAACTCATTCTTTCTTCTCAACTCTCTACATCAACTGACTGACGACTCATCAACTAATAACTAACTTGTAACTTCGAACCCTTAGATTCTATATTGAGAAAATCCCTTTGTTTATGACGTCAGAAGTGTGTTTTTCAAACGTGACTAATTTTCACGTGGCTTTATATATGTTTGTCCAAACACACTTCTGAAAAACAAAAGAATCCCCAATTATAATTCTAACCTATTTTTAAACAATATAATTTAATTCGCATTGTGCATTCATTTAACTGACATTTTTAATCTCGAGATTTCTAAAGAATGGACAATCGACTCTGTTTTCGATGCAAACAATTTTTAAGTATTTCTAATAGATTTAACAATAGATTGAATTTTAAACATTCAATGTTTCCATTATCTTTAACACTTGCCTAAAGGGTTCGATTCTAACCTTATCCTAATATCATTTTCATTTATCTAGTATGTATTCTTACTTACATGATAAGGGACAGCCCTTCATGTAACACTTTCTTCAGTGTTGAGTTCCGTACTGAAACATGAAATATCCAACATCATAACCAATTGAGACCTCTGTTCTTTCATTTTTTGTGAAACCATAAAACAACACTTTATATTTTTAAAATATAAATTTATTTCAGTTGTCTCAAATAGTCTTCACAAAATTTGCATTACATGCCTACATGATTATTCGTTACAGCCTCGCTTCCTGGCTTGAAGTATGTCTATTCACTTGCATGACTACGCTCCAACTCTTTCCGATTGACTAAACTTCCCGACCTCTTGACCTCAGTTCAGTTATCATCATTCAGAAAACACACGTATCCCTAACGTGTGACCTGTTCACGGCTGCCTGCCCAAGTTAATTTTGTTTATATTTAACCTAACTAATTTATGTAAACATCCTCAGCTAAAGCCCATATCTTCACTTTATTCTAAAATAATAAATAACTCCCAATATAAACTATTTTAAGAATATCATTGAATAGATAGATAAATAAATAGATAGACAGATATATCGATAATAACTAATTAACTTTTAACGATGCTAATTATCTACAAAATGTGAAAATTACGAAAAAAAAATGGAATTTATTAGGTGAAGGTCAAACGACAGTATAACGAACTTGCATGCGTAACGTAATAGCTATTGGTTCACGTTTTTACTTTTAGCCTTGAAGCAAACATTTCTTCATAGCTCAGGCATTAACACTAAGGGAAAAAGTAAATCGTAAGCTAAACATTTTTCTTTCGATTGTCGGTTGTAACGCAAGAGTCATTTTTTAAAAACTTTTTTAAATAATTACTACATATTAAATTATAAATACGAAATCTTCAATAATTAAATACTCTCATTTAAGCGTATTTTACGACCGGGCAATGCCTGTCGGTTTGCTAGTATTATTATAGTGTCGTGATTTAAACAGGTGCAATCAGCTAAAATCGAAGCCGAAAGCAAACTGTAGTATTGGGAGCTGATGACGTTATCACTATACCAACGAGACACGTATCTGAAGTAATCTATATATCTAAAGATGAAAATGTCTGTCTGTCTGTCTGTGTTTCTGCGTGTGTACAGTTCCTGACCAAACTACTCTGTCAGTTTTCAGTTTACAGACTCGAAATTTGACATAAGGGGTATTGAGATTTGGGAAAATCTTTTTAATCGGTATTCGACCGGAAATTTGGCTGTCAAGGGGTAAAAGTTTAACGATTTGACCTTTGAGAACTCTACCAAACACCTCTGCTAATTTTGGGTCTAAACACTTAAATTCTTAGTGGTAGATTACTTGGACCTGGGTTAAACTATTTTATGTGATTTGAGCCCAAAACAATAAAGGGGTCGAAATTGGGGTCAAAGTTTTAAAATATTTGACCTCTGCGGTCTCTACCAAATTACTCAGCCAATTTTTTATCTAAACATTTGAAATTTTACATAAAGTGTATTCAGACATGGGGCAAGATTTTTAATTGGTTTCGGTCGAAAATTTGGCTGCCATGGAATCAAAGTTCAAAAGATCTGACCGTTGCAGTCTCTAGCAAACTATTCAGCCAATTTTGGGTCTAAATATTTGAAATTATGCATAAAGATATTCAGACAGGCAGCAAGCTGTATAATCAGTGTTTGGGCGAAAATTTGGCAGACATGAGGTCAAAGTTGAAAGAATTAACTGTTACAGACTCTATCAAACTCCTTCGCCAATTTTCTGTTTAAACACTTGAAATTTTAGATGTAGGTCACTTGGACGTGTTTCATACTTTTTAATATATATATACATATGCACATAAAGTTATGAACAGTACATAGGACCCAAGCAAAAATGTACACCGATTTTTCATTTTTTACCACTTTTTGACCCCTTAAAACTATTTTAACCAGCTGGAGACCATTAAAAGAACCGTCTATCAGAAATCAATTCATTTGAGGCCTCAAGCGTCGCTCTTCAACAGTTAGTTTCGGAGGAGATAGCTTGAAAATATGGAGACAGAGAGGCATAGCGAGTTTTATAAATTAGACTAGCAGACCACCCGGCGTTGCCCGGTCGTAACATTCGCAGAATTAATATATTTTAAATAATATAGAAACTGAAACATAAGTATGCGATGATTACGTTTTTATTTCTAAACCGTTAACTTCTTATAAGTAAACAAAATGAAAAAATTACTAGAACTGAGATCGAAACCACAGTCTAAAGAAAGGGAGTCAAATATGATAACTATGACACCAGCGCTACACATTCTCTAAAAGGTGTTTTCAAAACACTTCTTTTTTTATTCTTAATATAAATAATCTGTAATGTGAGTTATTTACGTATGAGCAATCGTGAAACTGTTAGAAAACAGATAAAAATCCGATGACTTCCACGTGACAATTTTTCAATTTTGATCTTTTTAGTAGCCCTTTTTTCTGAATGAAAACGGATTAAAACGCTACATACCAAATTTCAAGTCCGTAGATCAAAATGTCATCGAATACATATGGCCTCACACATATTCTCACCTAAACTAAGTGAACATAGGTAATTGATTGAAAGAATAAATGAGTAATCGATCAAAACATTTAAAAATAGAGATATGAACATAGGTAGATATGAAAAAAAGATCATAACAAACGGAAAACGGGAAAAAGAAACTCTGAAAGAAGAAATGTAGGTAATTTTTTATCACATGGTTTTCTTGTAAAGGAAAATAGATTCCATATTGTTCTGAAGAGAGATCATTCTTGTAAATATTTTCAAACGATATAAGGTTTGAAATTGTCTGAATGGTCGCGAAACGATTGTAACGGACAATGAAAATACACTACGTGTTGCTATCAATCCGATCTTTGTTTTCTTGATTTTGTTAAAACATTACAATAAATGGATGCTCTATTACAGAACCTTGTGATTTTGAAGCTTACAAATTAAGTCACCTAAAACTGACTTAAAAGTTATAGGTATATGAACCATTACAGAATTTCCAAAATACACACACACACACACACACACACACACACACAC
>NC_136486.1:166666697-166676697 GCF_053919585.1 Euprymna scolopes
TGCATACATTTATTTATCTTATAGACAAGATAAATATGTGTATACATGAATATATTTGCCGGTATTAATATCATGCATATAAACGTTGCATTTCGAAGCCTAATTCTTCTCATCAGAAGAGAATAAATGGGTTAGGTTGCCAATATAGGGAAATGTGACATCTAGCTTATGGTACATTAGGAAGGAAAAGGTTAGAATGTTTAAATGAGGATTAAAATAAAACAAAGAGATGAATATAAAACTACGAGTAAGGGGGAATATATACATAAGAAATGGATAATAATAAATAAATAATAAGAAAAATCATGACAATCAAATAAAGCAGAAGGAATACCAGTAAGAACAAGTAATACAGGAGAGGACATGAGGTAAAAGGAAGTAATTAGACGGAAGGAAGAAGCTGTAAATCGTGATTATAATAGGAGGGGGTATATTGAGATCAGAAAGGATCAAAATGAGCAGAAAAATTAGGAGTAGGATAAAATGGTAGAAATTCTCTTTATATAAGGGTAATATATTACCCATTAGGGGAACTAAATTGGTGCCCCAAATGGGTAAGATTCTTAAATAATACTTAATGGGAGGAAGGGAACGGGAATATATAAAAAAATTAAAACGAACTGCTTGGCAAGAAATAAAGGGAGACGAGTCGAATGAGATTATGTGGGGTAGCGAGTGAGGTGTGGGAAGGAGAAACGAAACTGACAAAGATACAAAATAATACAGGCAAGTAAGACAAATACGTAAATAGGTAAATAAAAAATACATGAAAAATGTATAAAAAATAAAAATAAATTTCATTTTAACACTTTTCTTCTCACAAACATCCATTTCATATTACAAACTGAAATATATTTTCTAATATTGTACTGTAATCTTATTTCTTCAAATCAACTATACTGAGGAAGTTTTGAAATAAAGACGAAACGTTAATTAACATATAATTTTGGGTAGTTTCTTTCTCATCTTCCCATCACGCTGCAATATACAATTTTCACTATATATATATATATATATATATATATATATATATATATATATATATATATATATATATATATATATTTGTAGTCATCGACATACAGTCCTGTTTCGTTGTATCACAACTCATCAGTGCCGCTAGACTAGCATCTCTCTCAAGCCAAGGATTGAACCTAGAACCGTTGTGTTGACAGTCGGATGTTCTCCCACTGGATCACAGAAGTGATGCGCGCAAATAAGTCGTCGGAATGTCTATAAATAGACATCCACCACTACTTTTAGAAACCTCAAACCGCCTGTTTGTAAACAAACAAACGAATATATATATATATATATATATATATATATATATATATATAAGTATATAATCTTCCCCATACAAATTGCGACAAGACTAGCAAGCCAAGATTGAAACTCGGCAGCCTAGGAGACAATTGGCTCTTCTAATTTGGTTGCTTCTAAGTTTGGTGTATAAAATGGCAATGATCAAACATTATCCAAACGCCTAATATCTATTGTTTACACAAAGAGAATTGCATTATAAGCTAGTGGAAGTTTGTTATTTCATTCCCCAACATACTCATTTTATAATCATCCAAAGACAGACAGTTTTGCTGTGTCACAGCACTTTAGCGTGACTAGACTACCAACTCTCTCTAGTCAGACACACGCACACACACACACACACACACACAAATATATATATATATATATATATATATATATATATGCAAAACAACAGAATAGAAAGTGGCGTAAAATAAAATGTAATAAGTATTTCAAATCGCGAAGTATTGCTCCCTGGCTCCTTGGATTTCGTTATTGGTAATGGTGGCGAGTAGAATCGATTAAAACGAGACAGTTTTACTTTTTTTTTCAGATCTTAAATTCCTCTTCCAAAGTCTATTTCCATGTAAATTCAGTTTTAGTTTCAAGAAATAATCACATTTCGATCAGATAGAAGATTTTGTAGGAATAAAAGAAAACAACGCTTTAGGAATACTGTGAATATTTTGTTAGTTTTCAGACAAACATGAAAAGAAAAAAAGAAAAACAAGAAAAATTCATCGCATTATGTACGTCCTGTCAAAGATTGAAAACCCATGTTATCAGAAACGGAAGCTTTTGTGCAGCCGTCTTCATTTTTTAGTCAAGCTTTTAAACAAAAAGTGTTGTCTTTTAGTCTTTGATAATGATTATTTTGCTATCACCATTATTTTGGTCAACTAAAGATTTCAGTTTTCTACCCCTTTCTTGTTTTAATAATAAAAAAACATAAAACCCGAAGACATAAATTTAAGATTTTAGTCAACAGAGAAAGTCAATTAACAAAATATTATTATAAAATCATTTTTAGTACATTTTTTCTATTTTATGCTTTTAAACGTTGATTAAATAAACGCTTTCAACGCTTTGTCTCCGAGCACCGACCTTGTTTTTCACAAGACTATTATCCAAGAAAAAGAAATCAATTTTAGAATTCTCAATAAGAAGTCATTTGGCTATCATTGACCTTTTTATCTTAAAATCGTTTCTCTTCAGTATTTCCTTTTTGTATTGAATGATTTGGTATGGCCGGTCCTTGCGTGCCATTGGAAACGAAACGGGGCGTGTATTTCTATAAAAATCTAATTAAAACTTCTTTATTATTGCTTTTTCCTCCCAACAAACAAGGCACAGTTTCACTTGGATGTGAAGAGCTACTATTTGGGATAAAATTTGGGATACTATGTAGGGAATTGAGCAATATGTCTGTTCACATTACTCTTTAGGAAGCATGAACTCAGGAGGGAATTCCAAAGTTTAGCAGTTCGAAGGAAACAAACTATTTGTGTAGAAGATTGTCTGGCATCCAGGGATATCTCCAATGTAGAGGTTTTTTTTGCTGTTTGTCGAATTATTAGGGAGTATTTACCTCGAGGGCGTATAAAAGCTTGAAGTTCGTCGGAGCACCTTTCATTAAAATTCTTGTAAAACTTGTTAAATAGACACAGGGATGAAATATGTTGTCGATCGGACATAGGTTGGAGTTTAGTTGAAAATGAAGAATCTAATACGTTGGTTTCAATTTTTTAGCCCTGTCTAAGAGTGAGAGACTAATAACAGCTTCAGCAGCCCAAACGTTGCAACAATACTTCATACGTGGACGGCTGTTGGCCTGATAAAGGTACAGGATACTCTCAGGCGTAAGTAAATTGCTAGCATATTCTTGGTAATACCCTCGATACATTGTGTTCCAATTCACGTTAACGTTAAGCTGAGCAATTCGAACGAAGAGCGATAAGGTAGCGTATCATTAGCCATGTTTGTCAGTGGTTAAGAAGGTTTCTTGTAATAAAAAAGAGAAGCTTAGTCTTGACAGCATTGAATCTTACCGTTAATTTATGTCCCTATTTCTTTCACATGGTACGCTAGATTTCTACATCAAGATAATCGACAAGAATAGAAGGAAATTAAGCGCCTACAAATGTAAAATCAGCGGTATACACAGTAAGCCGAGAGTAATTAACGGCCAAAAAATGATAAAGTTGACCGTTTTTTCTTAATTCCCTAAAAATTCTCACATTTTATTTCTTAAAGGAGCTTTTATAGTGTAGGATGTGACTATATTCGATAATAATAATAATAATAATAATAATAATAATAATAATAATAATAATAATAATAATAATAATAATAATAATAAGTTACGTTGATTCAGGGATGAGTTAAAAGTATCCGTTGAGGTTGATCACAAAAGAAGGAAGTTTTATGGAAGAACTTACGAGTACCGGTGTCTCAACATGATTATGCTGTATATAATTAAATCATTAAAGATAGGGCAAATCAAGTTGACACACCGGTTCCAATTAGATCACCGAAGTTAAGCAACGTTAAGCCATGACCATTACTAAAATGGGTGACCATTTAGGAATTCTAGGTGCTGTATGTTCTCTCTGCTTATCTCAACATTGTTTCCAATAGCCACATAGTGCCAAGTCAGAAGAGGTGTGGCTATAGATTGCGCAACCATTGCCTCACAATTACACGCATAGCTAGCCTTAAAGGGGTATCCATTGTCTTTCTAGACTGAATAGTAATTCTGCATATGTATTTGTGTATACATTACGATGGCAGAGAATGTGTTATGTATATGTGTGTGTACGTATGTAAGTATTTTGATGTGTGTTATTGCTTGTTGTTGACTATGTATGTATCAAGGTGATTGCTGCACCTCCCATGAATACTTATTTGGACATTGCTTATAATTCGTAATTACAGTCAATTACGTTGTCACGATTTGCTAATTGCCACGACTGTTTTCAGACAGATGTACCTATATACACCAACATTGCCCTCGCA
Organism: Euprymna scolopes; assembly: GCF_053919585.1. Lineage (NCBI taxonomy): Eukaryota > Metazoa > Mollusca > Cephalopoda > Sepiida > Sepiolidae > Euprymna > Euprymna scolopes. The sequence continues at coordinate 166,671,021 of NC_136486.1, forward strand.
CATTCCCACCCTATATGACTGGTCTTTCGGCGATTCTCTCCCCAGCTATGGAGTGTAGAACGCGGCAAACGTGCATAGTTGAATCAACTATATTAGTTACATTCACACAAAGAAAAAAGTACGTTGTTATCATTGAATGCTATTATGTTATCCTTTAACGTACAAACTCTGATGTGAATAAACATTTAATATATTCTACCCCCCACCCTCCCAAATATTTTCAACTAGATCATAAGTATATTGTTTGCAATTCATCCATTATTTGGTACTCCAATGAACTCTTAGTACCTCCTCGGCAACCTAAAAGTTAACCTCATTAAATATCTCATGCTTAATGGTATTAACCTTTGGTTAACCTGTGGATGGTTTTAGTTTTTAATTAGATTTCATTAGATGAAGTCAGTCCCTCGGTATGTCGCGTAAGACTTGCAGGAGACTGCTGGTGAACGATATCAGGGCTTACCCATACAGAATACAGACGCTGCAGACCCTTACAGCCTCAGACCAGAAGCAGAGGAGGGCTATGGTAGTGAAGATGCTCGAGAAAATCGAGGAGACACCAAGTTTCCTTAACCTCCTTTGGACCTCAGATGAAGCCCACTTCTATCTTAATGGAAAGGCGAACACTCCAAGATAAATGTCTTCTGGAGGTCCTCAATACCCAATGAAGTAGCCACCAAGCCCCCGCACTCTTCTAAGTGCACGGTGTGGGCTGCAATCTCGGTCAGAGGCATCATCGGACCTATCTTCATCGAAGAATCAGGCAAATCAGTGAAAGTCACCAAGGAACGGTATGTGGAGGTCCTCAAAACTTTCAAGAGTGAGCTCCAGACCATCTACCCGTCGCTCATGAGCAAGTTCTGGTTCCAGCAGGACGGAGCAAGTTGTCACACCCCAAACCTGTCCCGAGATTGACTGAAAGAGAATTTCGGAGGCCGAGTGATCAGTCTCAAGGCTGATTTTGAGTGGTCACCCCATAGCCCGAACCTAAGCCCCCCAGATTTTTTTCTTTGGGGCTATCTTAAGGACAGAGTCTACGCAGGGTAAGCCAGAACCATCACGGAACTCAAGGAAGCCATCAGGGAGTAGATGACAGCCATTACCAATTCGGTCTGAAGAACGTTATGGACAACTTCGTGCTGCACCTCAAGAAATGCACGGAGCTAAATGGAGGCCATCTAGAACATATGCTGTAAAACGGAGAAAAAAGGCCAAAGACTCTAGTGTTTTGATGTGATGTTTTGAATATAATAAACTAGTTATGACCAAAGTTTCATTTCATTCGGACAAAACACTAAGAAATGGGGCCTGATTAGAGTTGGGGCACGTTTTCTTTGGGTCACCTTGTATATACATAGAGGATTCGTGTTATAGTTGGTTGGATGACCAAATCCCTTTTTCGAGAAGTAGGTTTATTCTATAGCCGGATTTCTCCACGGTTTGCTTGATCTATGTTAGTAGACTTTCTTGAGTGTAGCGTGTTTTCTAATGTGGCAGAGTACTGGTCTCGCATGCAAGAGGTTTGAGTTTCAAATCCCAGCGTGAATATGTCTAACTGATAAGCAAATGAGTGTAAAACTCGAGTCTTAGACTTCCCCTTCGTTGGCTGTCATGGCTCCTGTGAGCTGGGATAATTTTGACTTTGGAAATAATTATATAATCTCTTAAACTCGATATATATATATATATATATATATATATATATATATATATATATATATATATACAAAAGAGCTTTCGTACATTTATATCTGATCTCCCTCTGCATTCCATGTTTAAAAAATATGTAAATATGTGTCCTCTATAGTATCAGACCTGACCGAACGGTAAATTGCTGGCATAGACCGATTCATACCATACAAAAAATTCCAACAAAAACCTAACAGCCAGTCATGATTATCTTTAGAATGTGCTGTTGCCATCGCCCACAGAAATCACTTTTTCCATAGCTAACAACGTAATAGATGTACTGAGACTAAAGCTACTATCAGGACTGCCAGCAACCACTGTAAAAGAGTAATAAAAATAGAAGAGAGCTATATGCTCAGTCCGTTAAATCCAAAGTAGCTGTGCAGCGGCTTGGTTCCCACCAGTTTTGCAAATAGCAAACAGGTTCCTAAACTTCTGTGTGTCCAATCCAAACGATCATCAATAGACTTGAGGTCATCTCGTCAGCATCAGACAAGACAAAAGTATCTGCTAAGAACTTTGCAGCCAATTCTACCCTATGCGATGAAGACCATCAACTCCCCGTATTTCCTTCTATAACAGACAACACGCTATGCAACATAAAAATATCTGTATGCGAAGTCGCCAAGCTAATCAAGAACCTAGATTCCAGTAAAGCAACTGCCCCTGACGGCATTCCAATTATAGTGTTGAAAAAGCTTCAACCAGAACTTGCCCCCATACTTGCAAAACTGTTTAAGCTTTGCCTTAAGGAAAATTGCTTTCTAACACCCTGGAAAACCTCATCAATATGCCCTGTATTTAAGAATTCAGGTGATAAGTTATCTCCCCTTCAGTACAGACCAATAAGTGTGTTATGAGTAAGTTGCTGGAAGCCATATTAAATAGAGAAATAGTCAACCACCTCAGCAGAAATAACATTATTAGTGACATGCAATATGGTTTATGTTCTGCTAGATCTACAACAGATGTGCTAACGTTATATCTCATAGGATTAGTGAATCTCTCGACAAAGACTTCATTTTTAGAGCAATTGTTTTTGACATATCAACGGCCTTCGATAAGGTATGGCATAAGGGCCTACTTCACAAGATTTCCAACTACGGTATAACTGGAAATGTTTTTTTCAATTATTAAATCGTTTCTCTCTGAAAGGCTCATAAGAGTACTGGTTGAAAGGCAGAAATCAGAGGTCCATCATGGGCCCAACTCTCTTCCTGATCTACATAAATGACCTCCCAAAACACATACTTAAATCATTCGTTGACATCTATGCTGATGACACGACCATCTATGGCACCACATTAAAGGCCGTAAATGACAAAGTTCTCTCTGATTCTCTCTCCTCAGATCTTGCGTGGTACAGTGGGGAAAGGTGGCTGGTTACTTTTAATGCATCTAAAACCAAGCTCCTACCTTTACATCATCAGTGCTCTGATCCCCATCTGGTATCAATTGAAATGGATGCCCCTCGTCTTGGGGAGGCTCCATATTTTGACAAGCTTCTGGGATTGACCTTTACTCCTGATCTGAAATGGAACACGTACATCAAGTCTGTTGTCAAGGTCGCTGGAAAAATTGTGGGATCCTTCTACCGCTCCAGAAGATATCTCACTGCTGATGCAATTCTCTATCTGTATAAAAGCCAAGTACGTCCAATGATGGAGTACTGCTGCCATATCTGGGAAGGAGCTGCTAAAAGCAGCCTATCCTGCCTTGACAGAGTACAAAATAGACTTCGTGGTTTAGTTGAGAATGCCCTTTTCTCTTCCCTGCAACCTCTCTCTCACAGAAGAGACGCTGCGAGCTTGTCTTTGTTTTATCGTTATTTCCATGGCAAGTGTTTGTCTCAGCTCCAATCTCTGGTTCCTGCTCGCCAATCTTTCATGATAAACACCCGCCTTGCTGAAACCACTGTCAATAATTTTCCCCACTCCTTATCTGTGGCTAAATCAAAACGAAGATTCCATGAACAAAGCTTCTTTCTAAGATGTGCACACCTGTGTAACTTTGTTCCGTTTAGCTGTTCTCCACCTGACTACAACTTGGATTTCTTCAAGTCCAACATACACAAATTCCTGATAAACCGCACCTTAAGTAAGACACTTTTTAATCTCTATTACTAACGATTACTGCGATATTATCCCATTGATTACTGTACACACAATAACCCTTATCCATGAGTGGCTTCTCGGCCTTGATAAATGATGACTACCATGTAAAAAAAAGTGAAATTGTCTCTGTGTGTGTCTATGTGTGTACATTTCCCTATCAAACTACTCTGTCAATTTTCAGTCTACAGACTCGACATTTTACATAACGGGTATTGAGATTTAGGAAAATCTTTTAAATCGGTTTTCGGCCGGAAATTTGGCTGTTAAGAGGTAAAAAGTTTAACGATTTGACGTTTGAAAACTCTACCAAACTTCTCCGCAAATTTTGGGTCTAAACACTTGAAATTTTAGACGTAGGTTACTTGGCTGGGGATCTAACTTTTAAATTGGATTTGAGCCCAAAACAGTAAACGTTAAGGGGACAAAGTTTAAAAAAATTGACTTCTTCGGTCTCCACGAAATTACCCAACCAATTTTTTGTTTAAACATTTGAAATTTTACATGAAGTGTATTTATAGGGAGCAAGCTTTTTAATCGATTTTTGGCCGAGAATTTGGCTGCCAAGATGTCAAAGTTCCAAATATTTAACCTTTGCGGTTTCTAGCAAACTATTCAGCAAATTTTTTTGTCTAAACATTTGAAATTTTACATAAAGGGTATTCAGACATGCAGCAAGCTTTTTAATCAGTTTTCGGGCGAAAATCTGGGTGTCAAGAAGTCAAAGTTGAAAGAGTTGATCTTTACAGTCTCTAACAAACTCCTGCGCCAATTTTGGGTCTAAACACTTGAAATTTTAGATGTAGGTTTCTTGGACATGACACTTTTTAATATATATACATATGCAAATAAAGTTACGAAGCCGGGCTGAGCTGCTAGTATTTAAATGAATATATATATTAGCTACAGACACGTGTTTTCGTTATACGACTCATAAGCGCTATATGACCTACCAGGGATCGAACCAAGATACAAAGGTACCGAGTCTGAAGACTTATTTATGAACCACTCCCTGAAGGCAAAGACTATCACACAATTTTATTGGTTTTGCATATGGTATTTTTGAGCGGATTGCATTACCTTAATGCTAATTGGGAATGATTTTCCATTACCCATGTGATGCTGTCAGATGAAAGGTTCAGCCATACTGATGAACCTTATAAGAATGAAACACATGTTCCTAGCCAATATATATATATATGTATGTATATTTGTGTGTATGTTTGTGTATGTGTCAGTGTGTGTATGTGTGTGTCCCCATTAGGGGACATCACATGCGTGCGGTAAAATTATATACACATATGGAAGCACTAATAGCTATGGCTAAAGATATATCACCAGAAAGTACTTCGTTTAAACTCCTCGGCTTAACATTTAAAGAAAACGTGAGTTAGAACCGATACATTGAGGGCATTGCCAAACCCGCTGCTAGAATATTACAATCGCCTGAGAGTATTCTGTACCTCTACAAGGCCACCATTGGCTCATGTACGGAATAGTGTTTTATCCATTTGGGAGTGTGCATCTGCTACTCATCTCTCACTCTTAGACAGGGTTCGAAAGAGAGTCGCCAACTTAATGCGTCCCGCACTGTCAGCTTAACTTCAACCTGTTCCATCGACGAAATATTGCAATTCTCTGCCTGTTTTGTAAGTATTTTAATGGTAGGTGCTTCGACAAACTACAAACCCTTGTACCCCGTCGACGTAAATACTCCCGACAAACCCGTAAAGCAGCAAAATCCCACCCTACACAATAGAGATCCCCAGATACCATAAAGCCTTCTACTCTAACAGTTTCTTCCTTAGGACTGTTATACTTTGGTATTCTGTTCCGTGTTCCTTCTTTTCTGACTGTATTGACATACAGAAGTTCAA
>NC_136486.1:166679197-166774197 GCF_053919585.1 Euprymna scolopes
ATATATATATATATATATATATATATATATATATATGTATATATATATATATATGTATATATATAAATCCTTTAGTGTTTGTTCAAATAAAAAATTTTCGTTTGGAAAAATTATATGACGTCATATATGATGTATAATGTTTATATACCATCTCTTATTACGACATATATATCATATACTGTGAACAAACATACAAACTAAAAAGGACAGGTGTACGGATTTATTATATATATATATATATATATATATATATATATATATATATATAAATCATCCGTTTTTCTGCTTTCCAGCTGATTATAATATGGTTGTCTTCAAGTCCAATGTAAACAAGTTCTTGATGAGCTGTTCCACTTTTTAAGTTAATAAATTTACATATTTCCATTACTAACGATTACTATATTTTCCAACTGTACTACTGCACACTCCTAAACTCTTATCCTCAAGTGGCCTCTGGGCCTTGAAAAACAGTGATATCTATGTAATTATATATATATATATATATATATATATATATATATATATATATATATAACTGTTCTTGTTTTACTGCTACCAATACTAGACAAATAAATATAAGATTCATACCGAGAAATAGTGATGAGAAGAAAAAAATGTAGATAGAGAACAGAGGACGGAAAAGAAAGGGGGGAGGAAGGTGGGGTGACAAAAGGGAATTAGAAAAGATAGAAGATATCAAAAATATCAAAGAAAGAAGAACATGATGGAAAATGAAGAAGGACTAGAGGTATAAAGCGAGAGAGAGATAGAGAGCGAGCGAGAGAGAGAGAGAGAGAGAGAGTAGTGAAGACGGCGAGCTTTTATGCTCCTGACGTGAGCTCAAATACAGATCGAGATATACCAGAGCGTGTGATGTGGTTGGGTCGAATGAGAATGTAAATTAATGATTTGCTCAGAAGGCATGACAAGTTGTAATGCAAAGACAATATTTCTCAGAACCACGTATTCTTTGCTTTAACCTAAACATGATAGCCCACGCCGTTTTGAAAACAGGTGCACTTAATCTCAGCTTTAATATTCGCGATTTTATTTCTCGTTTCCCATTATGATTATTGTTTATCATTAATATTATCAGCATTAGATTTTATCATCGTTATTATAATAACACAGTTGTTTATTTGTGCCAGCATTATATAATTATTATTACTAGGCATTAAAAGTCGGTTAAAAATGAGAAAAAAAATATAAACCGTTGATTTAGAATGAGTGCTGTATGCAAATTAATTGTTAAATATGGTTAAATTTGTGTTCAGTTTTGCATTAAATACTAATGCCTATTAATCTCTATAAACCCTTAATCTGCATCTAATAGATAATATAATGCTTAGTACGCCGCAGCTAATAAACAAATGTCCACACAAATTTAAGCCTGATTGGCCCAGTAGTTTCTAAGAAAGAGTGAAATTGACAGAAAAGAAAAATATGATATAGATTATTATTATTATCAGTAGTAGTATTATTCGTAGTAATAAGAGTAATTGTGGTAATTGTAGTAGTGGTGGTGGAGGTGATGGTAGTTGTAGTAATAGTAGTTTCTTCATCATTGTTTAGAATTATCAACAGAGGGTACGTGCTTTAGAAATGAAAATCTTAATTCGCAACGCTAAAATTTTTATGAATATACTTTACTAGCGGAAGCGGGAAGGGTGGCGCTCTGCTCGTTCATAAAATACGCTTAAATATAATATTTTAATTTATCCAGATTTTGTCTATATTATTATAGAGTCGTGATTTCAAAATTAAAAAATATTTGGGTGCCATCAGCTAGAATCGAAACCGAAAGCAAAACTGTAGCATTCAAAGCTGTTGATGCTACCACTGTACAAACGTGATACTTATATAAACTGAGTAAAAATAGACTAACATGAATGCACAAAATCTATAACGATTTTTGCAATTTTGACGCGTTTTTGGCGCCTTAAAAACTATTTAAACCGGCTGAAGACCCATTAAAGAACAGTCCATAAAAATCACACATTTGAATCCCTAACACATCTCTTCGACTTTTAGTTTCGGAAAAGATAGAGTTTGAAAATATGGAGACAGACAGACAGGCAAACATAGTGTCTTTTACATATTATATTACATCCGTACATATATATATATTACATATATATATATATATATATATATATATATATATATATATATATATATCTTTATTCGAATATATATGTATATGTATATCTTTATTCGAATATATATATATATATATATATATATATATATATATATATATATATATCTTTATTCGAATAGCAAAATTTTAAAATATTGAGAGAGAAGTGAACCATAATCGAATGTTAAAAAATAATACAAAAGTCGATTAAAAAGAAATCACGAAGTGTAATGCAACTCAAGAAAAAAGTGAACACTGTTCGGAATGTTATAAAATAAATAAGTCGATTAAGAAAAAAAAATCACGAAATGCAAAAAGAACGAAACCCGAAGCGCTTTTCGTACAGACGGACTTTTTCAAGGATATACGTCTGTAAAGAGGAATAGATTTTTTTTTAGAATTGTTGTAAAAAAAAGAACCTAAGATGAAATGTTTCTCTGCTTACATAGAATAGGGGGGCTGAAACTGATGGCAAGCACCTCCAGGACAAACAGGAGGAACTTGGTGGGTCCCCTGTGTAAAACAGAAAAACAATCCGAAGAGAATGTAGAAGCACAGTCTTTTTCATCTACTAAATCTTGTCCAATAGCCGATTCTACTAATTGGGAACTCCTGGAAATAGGCTGATAATCTCAGATGTAACGCGGCACATGCTGGGCGATTCTAACCTGAAGACGCTGGGTCGTCTTGCCTATATAGACGGCACCACATCGACATTGAAATTTATAAACAATATTACTTGACTGCGAGATAGGCAAGACGTCCTTACGAAAAGAGGGAAAAGCGCGCTTTGTACAGAAAGCAATTCGGAGGGTTAAAGCACCAAAATTCGAAGTGACAAGAGAGGAAATCTTATCTCCAATACGTTGGCCTTCAGGTCACATCCGAGGTAACTTGAGGTATACTGGAAATCTAGATGGACCATATTTGGGTTGCTCAGAAAAGGATTCTATTTTCTTACAATTGTGTTATCCAATGGAGGCGGTATATATATATATATATATATATATATATATATATATATATATATATATACGGATTAAGGACTATCCACTTATTTTGTGTGCGTCGTTTTTAAAATAAAATATGTTTTTAGCTGTTTTTCAAAGTGTTTTTAACATGTTTTATTAACTACTTCTTATATATATATATATATATATATATATATATATATATATATATATATATATATATATATATATATACCAGCAGTTCAGCCTTGCTTTGCTATATTAAAAAGTTGGACTCATAACCAGATAATCTGCATCTAAAATTTCAAGTGTTTAGACCCCAAATTGGCGGAGGAGTTTTGTAGAATATGCAAAAGTCAACTCTTTCAACTTTGACCTATTGGCAGCCAATTTTTTGTTTAACAACTGATTAAAAAGCTTGTTGCATCTCTGAATACCCGCTATGTAAAAATTCAAATGTTTAGACCCAAAATTGGCTGAATAGTTTGCTATAGACTAAATGTCAAATGTTTTTAACTTTGACCCCTTAGCAGCCAAATTCTCCGCCAAGACCGACTGAAAACCTTGCCCTACGTCTAAAGATTAAAAATTGGATAATTAATTTGGTAGACAACTCAGAGATCAAATTAAAAAAATCTATTTTTACCCCTTAAAATTTATTGTTTTGGGCTTAAATCAAATTAAAAAGTTTGATTCATGTCCAGGTAACCTAGTGTTTAGGCCCAAAATTAGCGGAGGAGTTTGGAAGAGTTTTCAAATGTAAAATCGTTGAACTTTTACCCTTTCTGGTTGAAAACCGATTAAAAAGATTTTCCCAAATCTCAATACTCCTTATGTCAAATCTCAACTCTGTAGACTGACAATTGACAGGGTAGGTTGGTACACACACAGACACGCACACAGGCAGACAATTTTACTTTATATATATATATATATATATATATATATATATATATATATTAGATCCTATGTTGATGAAGGGATGTTCAAGGTCTAATACTATAGATAGAGCATAACTGTAACGTTTACAAGAAAGTTCTCGCAGGTTTTTAACTTTTAAGTTCAGATAAACATAGCTCAAATAAAACAAAATATTAATCAATATAGGCATCTTCAGAATCAACACACTAACGCAAAACAAGAACAGAAATGTTAAAATCTGGTGGCAAAGAAATTGTTGAAGGCGTTTTGGATATCGCTTAATTCTTTTAAGCATTTTTTTTCTCTGCAGAAAGTTGTCGAGATGCTTGAATATACTGTAGTCGGTAGGTGAGAGATCTGGAGAGCATGATGAATGAGGCAGGGTTTTGTCGTTAGATTTGTTGAACTCCTGCAGGGTCGGTTTAACAATGTGCGGTCGGACATTATTGTGGAGGAGAATTGGGCCTATTCTGTTGACTACCGCTTAGTGTTGTTGTCGATGTTTCTGATTCATTTCATCTTTGTGTTAATAGTACTTCTCTGCCGTAATGGTTTCGCCTACATTCAATAAACTGTAGTGGATGATGCAAGTGGCAGATCACTAAACGGTCAGCATGTTATCCAATTCGTTGGGCACCTATTTATCATGATATATTTTACTTTCAAATGACTCTTATGTAGTTAGAAATCGTTTTATACATTACGTCTAATTCAGAAGCAAGTTCTCAAGCAGTTGTGCGTATATTGGCTTTGACTAAGGCTCTTAATTGATCGTTATCAACATCCGATGGCCGACCAATACGCTCATCATCGTCAAGACTCTCGTCGCCGTCATGAAATTTCTTAAACCACCATTATACTGTGCATGATGTAGTGGTTCCTGGGCCAAATGCTTCGTTGATATCTCGAGCTGTTTCAGCAGCTTTTCGGCTTAGCTTGAATTAATATAAGAAAATGGCGAGAATGGGCTCTTTTACATTTTGCATTTAACGTTTTGAAGAAAATACTCGTGCTATAGACTCCAAGCCTGTGCATATGTCTGTCTCAGTTCTTACGGCAGAGTGGGAGATAACCAGACACGTTAAAGTAGTTAGAGGGAATGGATGAGTGTAGGTTAGTTTCACCTTATGCTAAGATCTCCTCGGTGTTTACTAGGAGAAATGATTCAACGTCATCTAAGTTAGTGCTAAGCCCGCAGATATTCGTCAATGCAAGTCTCAAGAAAGGAGGCTGGTTGGGTTTTTTTTTTTTTTAGTTTCGTCCTGGTTTAGTCTAATTTTTTATTGAAATGTCATTTCATTTTATTTAATTTAAAAGTTTTAGTTAGGATGAGTGAGAGGTACTGGACTAGTGGTTGTGCAGAATATCAGACATGCAATACAAGTAGACCATCAGCTGTCTTTATCTACAGGATTTGGCCTCAGGAAATCCTACCATGAAATAGTGCAGTGTTCCCTTCCATGCGCGACATGGCACTACAAACATCCCGATATTATACAACTGTTGATGGAGCAGCCGATCTAAGCGCTACAAAAGAGTTAGGGGATCCTGTACTATCAGTCGGAAATAGGAGCAAGGAACTGTCAATCCGGTACCCTCAACCCATCAGACAAAAGTCAGCTCAGTCCAACTGTACCGGCATATATGGTACTGAAGCACCCCGACAGTGTCCAGTTTAGGGGGATGTGATGACGCGGGAGCCGGGAAAACGGCGTTTGTTGACTTAGTCAGGAAACAAGGTCGACCACTGTGTGATTCTGTCGAGCCCTGTGATAGGACCTCTACGCTTTGCTAATAGGCAAAGAAGAAGTATGAAAGCCGCGTGATAGACACAAAAACACCTGATGGTTGATTCATACAAACTGGTCTAAAAGCAGTCGGAATGATTGTATATGTTTCTGAGGCTTTTTTTTTCAAGTTTAAAACATTATGTTATTACATATCGTTCTTCTAAAGTGTCTTCACGCCCAGATTGCATTTTTAAAATTCACTGGCTGTGACAATCAGGTGTATTCCAATTCATGCTGTATCTGTTCATTTGAACCTGAAATCATAAAAATTGGTCAGTCATATCATAAGATGCATAGCAATAATATTCTGAATTTTGAAGAGTCTACTACAATTTTAAATACTTGTACAACAAAGTCTGGAAACTTATTGATGGCAAGAAAAAGTTTAGCCCTTTTTAGTGAATTATAAAAAATCGGTCAACCTGTTGAATAGAATCTGACTGTTTACTCGTTGTTGTCGTCTGCATACATTATTGGGATGTTATTATTTCACTGCTGCGTTAATTAGCGGTAACCCGGCGGTTGAATACCAGCCTACAGAATCAAGGATGATTTTGTGATCAGGTTCAAATCCTCTAATTGGTAGTTATTATTTTCTATACTGATGAGAAAGAAAGCTTGAAAATCATGTTTAAGTAAAAAAAAATTAAATGTTAATATGTATTTAATGCCTATGCATATAAAGTTTTTTTTTCTCGCTCTGACATTGATATTAAAAGCCTGCGTTTTCTGTTTAAAATTATTAAATCAAACTTCTTAATATACGCAGTGATGAATATGCGAGCGAATACAGGAAGGTCAGTAATTTTGCATCATCATTTCCGAGCTTTAATTAATAACTTACTCGTAGACTATGCTTTATTATTAGATGATTGGGTTCATTTCACTAATTCGCTTAATTCTATTTGTGCATATTTCTACATACTGCATAATTGCATACAATTTAATATGAAAACGTTCTAGCACGCATATATATATATATATATATATATATATATATATATATGTGTGTGTGTGTGTGTGTGTGTGTGTGTGCGTGGATGTTGTTTGTTTGTTTTTGTTAGAGATACTTATTGAATGGATTCGATTATTTATATTTATATGCATTTTTACCTAAATGCGAGTCGGGGAAAAGCAGTATTCAATTTAAATATTCTTGAAAAAAGATTTCTGCCCCAACAGAAAATATATTCAGCAAAATGTTTACCCGGAAATTTATTTTACCGAAAACTATTAATATTAAACTTTAAAAAGGAAGATGCTAGAATTTAAAAAACTATTTTATTTACACTCAATCAGATGTGTCCTATGCACTAATAAAAATGTAATTGGCATTTTGTTGCCATTTTTAAGATTTTAAATGTTTATAAATTTTCTCATTATAAAAACGATTTCAATATTGATTATAATTTTTTGACACAAGAAATAAAATTAATTGCATATAAAACAGAAGAAAAATGCAAAATTCTCCATTGTATAACGAATGCCCACAGCCAACTCAGGAATGCTGATCATGCTGTGATAATGTTAGAAATCGCCCTCAATTCTTGACTCAAAACTGAAGACCCACTGCTCAAAACAACGAGTTATTACTAAAAGGCTGATTGGGAAACCATCAGCGATCTCATCAGAGATGCTCCATATGGAATTATCTTTTCTCTTCCAGCTTAACAGTGCGTAATTGAGACCACTGAATGGTTAAAAACTGCAATTGAAGCACATGTTCCCCCACAGAAATTCTATAGCAAGCCCGACTCTCCCCAATAGTTTAATTCTACTTGTGCAACTGCCATTACCCCAAGTCAGCCTGTGTACCGCATATTCAACTGACATAAGTCCCGTTCAAACAGACAGAACTATATAGAAACTATAAGTAATTGTAAGAGAAAAATAGCGACACTGAAACCACCAGAAAACGCATCGAAACACAGAAATTAATTAACCGTGACTTTTGGAAAATCTACAACAGGGGAGTAAATAATGGGTGGTCAAAGATTTGCGCATTATCAAACAATGATGAGATTGTTTGCACGGTAACCGAAAAGGCTAACATGCTTGCCAGTCAGTTTGTCTCTAACTCCACATTGGACCCGGCACAACACTCCCGCACTGATTTTCCTTTGCGGACGGACTCACACTAAATGATTTGAAAATCATCCTTCTCAAGTACATGGTATCATAAAAAACTAGACACCTCAAAAACATGTCGACCCGATCTCATCCCTTCTGTGCTATTAAAAAAATGCCCCGCTGAGGTTGGTCCAGTTTTCTCCAAACTTTACAAGAAATGCCTCAACGAATCTTGCTTTCCTGACTGCTGGAAAACCGCTTCTGTGCTACCACTCTTCAAGAATTCTGGCGAAAGAACCGACTCATTAAATTATTGCTCCATTAGCCTTCTCCCGCTTTTCACCAATATATTTGAGTCCTTAATTAATTAAACTTTAGTCCATCAGCTTACAACTGCTAAACCCCTGACCGACAATCAATATGGATTTAGACAAGCCAGTTCCACAGCAGATATCCAAGCTGTAATTCCTGAATGTATATACTGTTCACTGGACGAAACAAAGGAAGGTAGAGCGGTAGCCTTCGATATATTTAAGGGTTTTGGCAGTTTATGGCATGATAGTCTTCTAAGGAAAATTAGATCATATGGTATCGCTGAAAGAATACATAATGTAATTAAATCCTTCTTAAGTAAGAGAAAAATCCAGGTTGTCCTCGACGGTCGTACATCTAAACAATAGGATATAAATGCGAGAGTACCTCAGGGATCTATATTCTGACTTTTATTATTCTTGATATTCATAAATGACCTCCCTTATAAAATTCTCTCTGAGATGGGTATATTTGCTGATGACACCACTCCCTATAACAGGCAAGAGAGGAAAACAAATGAACACATATGTAAGGAAATGGCAGAAACACTAGAGGATGACCTGTAATCTGTAGTGAAATGTGGACAAAAATGGAGGGTCACATTAAATGCTGCCAAGACTAAGCTTGTCTCCTTCAATAATTACAAGATACCTTCTCCACCACCAATAGCAATGGCCAAGAACATATTACCCGGCCTAACGATTACAGGGAACATGAACTGGAATAGATACATTGAGAGCATTGCCAAGGCTGCTGCAAAGAAGGTGGACTCTCTACCGTGCTAGAAAAGTACTTATGCCTGAAAGAATCTTTTAACTCTATAAGGCTGCCATTCACAAATGTATGGAGTACTTCTGTGGCATTTGGGATGGTGCACCTGCTACTAGTCTCTGACTTTTTGACAGGGTTCAAAAGAGAGTCACCAACCTTGTATGTCCTGAACTATCATCTAGGCTTCAGCCTCTGCCCTATCAACGAAATGTTGCATCCCTCTGCCTGTTCTACAAGTATTTTAATGGTGAATGCTCTGACGAACTACAAGCACGTACTCCCTCGACGTAAATACCCCCTAAAACACGAAAAGCAACTAAACCCCACCCCTTCACAGAAGAGATCCCTAGGTGTAAGAAAGCCTTCTACTCCAATAGTTTCTTCCCCAGAACTGCTAAACTTTGGAAATAGCTTCCGTGATTCTACTCTCCCAACTGTACTGCCATGCAGAAGTTCAAGTGTAATGTGAACAGACATCTTGCCACTTATCTCCCTTCATAATACCCCTGCATCTTATGTCCCTGATAGTAGTTCCTACTTTAAAGTGGAACTGTGCCTTGTTTTGGGTGAAAATTGAATTTTAAAAAAGAGATTCAAGAAAGACAGGGAGTCTGCGAGAGATGATGAGAGGTGTAGAATAAGTAAGGAAGTCAGAACACCAGACTTGATTGGCCAAATAAAGAATTTCATGGATAAGGAACATCGTGTGTCTATAGAGACAATAAGTTTGATATCAGTGTGGAAACTGTGTACACAAATAGCTGTGAGAAACTGAAGATGCGAGAGTTTTGCGCGAATTTACCCCAACCTCATCTTTGTCACAGACTATTTCACCAAAATGTGCACCAAGGCAATTCCTCATCCTGTGACTTTTGGTTATTCTCTAACCTGAAAGAAAACCGTAGAGGCTGTAGTTATTAGACAATTGAACAGATGAAGACTGCCAGAGAGATTTCCAGTAGTTATTGGAATGGCACACCAAATACATTGCAACCGGATAGGATTACTTCAGAGGGTACTAGAGTTTCATGTGTGTACTATCATTATTAGTGTCCATACGAAAAGGTCTGGAAACTTATTGAAGGCGATTCATATAACTTTATTTCAAAAAAAATATTATTAAACATTATTTTTTTTAATCTACAGGCACATGTTTTTCGGACTTCGATTCTCATGGTAAATACTGCCAATAGGAATGATTCGAACAGTCAAGTCACCCTTGACTCCGCAGGCTTGTAGTTAATATCCAGGCTATCGGTTATTAGCCCAACTGTGTATTTATAATGAAATATAAATGAATACATATTTAATGTGTAAAACGTGCATCTATATTTGCTGTTTATAATTTGTATGCACATAAAAATGTGTTTGTGTTGCAGCAGGAAGACAAGCAATATTTAGTTGATTTACTCTGTTCAGAAATGTGGAATTTTTACAAATTGATCGAAACAAGCAAAATTGCGATTTTCTAAAGCTTTTCATTAACATTTTTTATATTATGGCCATTGTTTAATGAAAGTTTACAAATAAAAGGGTAATTACTGTGAATTAGAAA
The DNA here is from genome assembly GCF_053919585.1 of Euprymna scolopes. Classification (NCBI taxonomy): domain Eukaryota; kingdom Metazoa; phylum Mollusca; class Cephalopoda; order Sepiida; family Sepiolidae; genus Euprymna; species Euprymna scolopes. Next base: position 166,689,728 of record NC_136486.1, read on the forward strand.
TGTGAGAAAACATCAGGTTGCTCTTAATTAATATAAAAAGGCCGTTTAGTTCAAGAAAAGCCGAAAGAATAGAATATAAAAAAGGCGCTTTCTTTTAGGGGCACAGTGATCTGGCTATTTCTTCTTCTTCTTCTTCTTCTTTTTCTTCTTCTTCTTCTTCTTTTCCCTTTCGTTTTCCTATTCCTCCTTTTCTTCTTCATCTTCTTCCTCTTCTTCTTTTTTCCTTTCTTCCCCTTATTCTTCTTCATATTCTTCTTCTCTTCCACCTGCTTCTTCTTCTTCTTCTTCTTCTTCTTCTTCTTCTTCGTTTACTTTTTCCCTTTCTTCCTCCTATTCTTCCTTTTATTCTTCTTCTTCTTCTTCTTCTTCTTCTTCTTCTTCTTCTTCTTCTTCTAATCCTAACTTTTTCTTTTAGTTCTTGTTTTTCTTCGCCATTTGTTTTTACTTCATTCTTTACCTTTTTTAACTTCATTCTCTTTTTGTTATATTTCGTTTTGTCGTCATTTCTTTCTGCTTTCATTTTCGTCTTTATTTACGTCCTCGCACTTCCTTTTTTTCTTTTTCTCCTTTAACATCATCACTTTAATGGTTATTCATACATCATAATAGTCATCATAAACGCACTGTCTTCCTCATATTTTCTTCTCCTTTTTCTTTATAATTATTATCATCACCATTATCATCATCATTATCATCACCATTATCATCACCATTATCATCATCATTATCATCACCATTATCATTACCATTATCATCATCATTATCATCACCATTATCATCATCGTTATCATCACCATTATCATCACCATTATCATCATCATTATCATCACCATTATCATCTCATTCATTGTTTCAATCATCGTCATTTTCATATTATTATTTTACTCAGTAAGAATTCTTAGGCACATCATTATTGGTGATTAATTACTGAAAATAACCTGTGATGTTCCCTGGAGTCTAGGTGTTTCTATTTCCTTGCTTGTCAGTAGTTTAATATAGTTTATTTTTGTCTCTATTATTATTATTATTATTATTATTATTATTATTATTATTATTATTATTATTCGTTAACTTCACAGCGTCGTGATGATTTACACTGGTCATTTTTTACTCTTGAGCGGGTGTTTACCAATGTTTTTGTGAGCATGTCAATTAGATGGAAAGCATCTGGCGTAAGATGACTGCTGGGCCAAGTAAAACTGACTTCTGGAGTACGGTGATATTGTACTGATATTGCAAGTACCAATAATTTTTTTCAAAGATTATCTCGATTTGGACCAAGCGCACCTATGATGATTGATTTTTCTATTTTCCTTTTCCTTCTTACATTGGATTATTTCGATTATCGATATTATCGAAAACATTCCGACACGAAACCTATCTAAGAACACTGCCAGGCACATAAAGTACATTAGTGTTAAATTTCATAAAATCGACCCAGCCGTTTTTGAGACCGTATGGAACGAACTTACAGACACAGAGACACATAAACATAGTTCTTTTTATATAATAGGAGAGATAGAGATAAAAATAATGATCAGAAGAAGAATACAGATAGGAACACATTTCCCACCTTTCACTTTGAAATGCGCTTATATTCTTTAGCTCTCACCCGAACTTTTACTTTTTGTATTGCATTTTATTTTATTTTATACAAGTGGGGCTACCCGGCGTTGCTCGCGACCATATAAACAATGAAAAAATTTAAGTTGATTTTGAATATAATTGTTTCTCGTCGGAGAGATGAATTTTTAGGTCTATGTATCATTTGCTATTTCGAGCAAAAGAATTATTTACCTACCCTAGGATAGCTATTACACATGTATGAAATAATTGTACCTTCCCTATGACAGGTAATTTACAGAATGTATATGAAATAATTTTACCTTTTTGGGACGGTTAATTTACAACACATATTAAAAATATGTTTACCTACCTTCGGACGGGTAATTTATATACATTATGAAACAATCTAACATACTCTCGGCAGGTATTGTACGAGAGGCGTACAATAACTAATGTCCCTGACCCACTTCCCATAGCAGTAGAGCAATGAAACTTAGCACAGTTATTAGTCTTTCTCTACATAGGAATCACCCAGAGTTGTGCATTTCTCCCATCGTTTGATGCAGCTCTGGAGACCGTTTTTGTAGAACACCCCAGATTGGTCGTCCAACCACGACGTGACTTCAGAAATCAAGGCTGCATCATCTGGGAAACGCGTTCCCTTCAAAAACCACTTCATGGCTGGGAAGAGATGAAAGTCAGAGGGTGCAAGGTCAGTAGAGAAGGGAGGATGGGGAAGGATTTCATAACCACACGCCCGTGCTTCTGATCTGGCGACATGTTGTTTGTGAGCCGAAGTGTTGTCCTGCAGGAGGATGGTACCTTTACTGATCTTGCCCCGCCTCTTGATTTTGATAGCTTCCCTTAATTTCCTCAAAAGTGAAGAATAATAGGCTCCTGCAATTGTGGTACCTTTTGCTAGGAAATATGTCATCACTACTCCGTCCTGGTTCCAGAGGACTGTGAGCATGACTTTGCCAGTGGAGGGCTGCACCCTTGCCTTCTTTAGAGGTGGCGAGTCAAAGGGCTTCCACTGCATTGACTGGGCTTTTGTCTCTGGATCATAATGATGGACCCAGGTTTCATCCTGTGTAATCAGTCTTTTGAAAAACTTTGACTCATTTTCTTGGCACATCTCCAAATTCATCCTCGAGCACTCGACGCGTTCTCGCTTCTGGAATGGTGTGAACAACCTGGGAATCCATCTGGCAGAGACCTCATGCATATGCAAATGGTCATGAATGATAGTTTCAACAGACCCTGTACTAATCCTGACATCTTGGGCTATTTGGCGAATAGTAATGCGCCGATCTTCCAAAATGGCAGCCTTAACTTGACGGACAACATATATGAAATAATTTCTCTTCCCACCAAGGCCACCAAAAATTTAAGAAAATTTAAATCATTTTTAGAAGATGGATCATTAGGATTTCCAGATTAATACATAAATACATTGTGTTGGTTAATGAGTTCGCAACCCTTGCTTCGCCATAAATTTCAACATTACTGCGTTTCTTTCCTTCCTCACTATCGGCACTATTATTGTAAGAAAAATTATGGAAGATGTCCCGGCAGGATTTAAAAATAATAACATAAATACATGGATACAGTTACGTGATTAGGCAACCCTTGCTTCATTATCAAATTCCATACTACTCTGTTTCATTTTTCCCCCACTACCGACAACAAATCTTTTTGGAAAAAAGACGTCATATTCGGAAGATTACTCAGCAGGCTTTACAAACAAATAAAAAATATGTTGAGAAGCTTTGTGATTAGGCAAACCTTGCTTCACTAGAAAATTCCACATTACTGTGTTCTTTCCCTCCCTGTTACTGACAGCATCAGTTTAACTGCAATTATTTCATTTCTTGGCCATAACTCAGCAGGTTTTTCAAATAATTATATAAATGCATTGACGCGAATAATCATTAGGCAACTTTTACTTTACCACAATTTTCAATATTAATATAGTTCTCTCCCCTTACTACCACAACCGCCAACAACACATTAGTAAGAGAAACGATGTCATTTCCGGAATATGATTCCATAGTTATTTCATATTTTTTAGAATTTGACATCCTGGGAGATTGCATAGTGACCTCAAAACGGACATTACTCTCTCCAGCCCCACTCCAAAAGTAAAGGTTTGTTAATTCATAGGAAACTTCAGAGCACGTTAAAAAGCAACATAATCATGTATCTTTCTACTCACCACTACAACTGTAACGTCATTCCCCGAAGTTAACATTGAAAATTCAGAAAAATATTGTTGATCACATGTAGAAACTGATAAATTGTCTGGGTTGATAATTTCATTACAAACACACCAATCAATTAACTCACATTTCATCTTTTTCATAATTCTTGGATATGTTACTAATTTCGACAATCATTTTTTTATAATTTTAACCCACAGTATTACGAAAATAATAACTTTGATATATTGTCTGAGTTTATTATTTCATTGCAAACACAGAAATCAATTAACACACATTTCATTATTTTTAATGATTTTTGGATATGTTACTAATTTAGACAATCATTTTTCATAATTTTAACCCACATTATGATCACCCCTTACAATAATAATAACTTTGATATATTATCTAGGCCAATTATTTTATTGCAAACACACCAATCAATTAACTCACATTTAATCATTTTTCATAATTCTTGGATATGTTACTAATTTAGGCAATCATTTTTTATAATTTTAACCCACATTATCGCCCCCTCTTACGAAAATAATAACTATGTAATAATGTATGTTAAAAATATACATGAAATAAATTAATGTCTAAATCGTAAACTGTTTCAACCATTTCCGGCATTGACTTCTTATCCCCCACCCACCGTTAAAAATATATATTAAATAAATTAATGTCTAAAAGGTCAAATGTTGCAGCCATTTCCGGAACTGACTATATCCCCACCCCACTGTTAAAATATGAATTATATATAGTAACATTTAACTCGTAAACGATTTCAGCCATTTCTGGACTGATTTCATATCTTCCACCCCACTTTTAAAAACATACAGGAAATAATGTAATGTCTAAATCGTAGACTGTTTCAGCTTTTATATATTAGATACAGTAATTTTGAGATCACAAACTGCTGTAGCCGTTTCCTGGCCTAACACCTTATCCCCATTTCTTTTAAAAATATATATGAAATAAAGTTTTTGATATCATAAACGGCTTTAGCCATTTCGGGGACTTACTCCATATCCCCTTCCCCACCTTTAAAAATATATGCTGTGTCGGTTATTTTGTATTTTTTAGAAGGAGGTAATGCCTGGTAGAAAACTATATTACGCTTACTTGGCCTTTTGGCTAAGATCAATGTGTAGTATCTAGTCTGGAGTAGCATTTCATCGAAATCATCTACTGGCACCCTCTCCACAAATAGAAAAAAGTTGTGGTAATGCTTGGGAGAATGAACAGGCACTAATTCACATCCCAATCTCACCTAACAAAAGAAGGTTTGGTAATCCTTGGCGGCCTCCAGATTACTTTTTAAAGCAACATAATCGTGTTTGTCCCCCCCTCAACACGTGACGTCACTTCCTGAAAATGACTTAGCAGTTTCTCAAAATACACGATTTCATTATAAATTGTTTGCATTTTTTAATATGCGTACTACACTGTAAAAGCACCTTATTTAAAATTCATGTTACTCAAAAAATAAATATTTCAAAGTGCAGTTAGTGATTAGGCAACACTTGTTTAACAATAAACTAATCAAGCAATTGGATTGAGAAACAGATGTTTACTAATACTAAAAAATTAGAGATAATACATGTCAGTTTCTTAGTTAATAAATTGTTATGTGAAAGTACAGAATAGTTTAAATAATACCTTCCCATCCTCATATTAAGAATGGCTTTCTAAATAATAACGTTATTATTTCAGCACTGTCCGTATTCCCTGTGTCATCCCCCCTCCTCCGTCTTAAAATAATGTAAAAAATTAAGTAAATATGAGACTGTAAAAAAGATGTAGAGGTTTGTGTTCATATTTACAAATTTCAAACCGCGAGTAAAATGTATGTATGATGTTTTCTTTTTCTTACAAAAACATAAAAAAATGAGTTGGTGTCATCAGTTAGAATTGAAATTAAGAAGAACCGAGCGTTCCAGCCTGCGAAAAAAACAAAAAAAACAAATGTACGCGCATGCGCCCCCCCAAAAAAAATTCAGCTAATGCTTAATGAACATTTTACATGTAAATTGCCCATGTCTGTATGCGATATGTATGAATGAAAGGAAAGATATTGTTCACTATAAACCACCATTGGTGCATGAATATTATTTCCTGAGAATTTCAGTACTATGTGACTAGTAGTGTAAGTTCACTTGTTAGATAGTTACACACACACACACACACATACGTCTACTGTTTTATTTATATAGATTACAGTAATTCAAGCGAAAGTACGATATGAAACATTTTTACACAAACATTGAATGTCACGCTCACATTACTCTATTTGTTTATTTATAGAGAGACTTACATTATGCTAAAGTAGTAACGGGCGGTATCAGCCAACAAAGATGCTCAACTTAAGAAGGGGGGACGACATATAGTCATTCAGAGACAGTGTTCTAATGTAACACTGCATTTCATCGTGGTTCGATCAACACCCATCTCAGACGCGGGATCAAAACAACAACCATATAGTCAGTAACTGTAATAACGCACATACACGCACACACACACACACACACACAAACATATAAATATATATATATATATATATATATATATATATATATATATATATACATATATATATATATAATAATTCTCCAAGTTCTAAATATCAGGTTTTCTCCGTTGGTTATTCATTACTTTTCAAAAGTATCAATTACAATATTGTTTCGTATTGCGACTAACATGTCTGCAAAAATATATTTAATCGGGTACTCATAAGAGATTTTCCTAAAAAAACACACAATAAAAAAGGCATTCATTAAGTTTGGAATTTTTTCAAAATCTACATAAAAAAGATATTTATTTGCGGACTGTTATCCTCATCCTTATGGGTATTATTGTTTCATGATGTTTCAGCCAACTATTTCTCTAATCCTCGCCAGGTGGTAAACCCCGACGTGATAGGAATGCTGAATCTCTGAACTGTATCCTTAGTAATTACTGCTTTCCATAGTTGTTGTTGTCTCATCATGTTTTGGCCGCCTTTGAGTAGGATTGAAACCGCTATCTTCAGACAATGCTTACTTAGAAACGTAGAGATTCAACGTTTCTATCAACTGCGCCATGGTCCTCGAGAGGGATGATCGGGGGTTGGTTTTAGATCTTATAAATATAAGTTTTTTTTTGTTTTTTTATCTTCCATCGTCGGGTCCGTACTGAATGGTATATTATTTAATTATTAGAATACTTTGAGATGATTAATTTTTATATTTATTTATTTATTTGTGGACTGCTATCCTCATCTTTATAGTTGTTGTGTCACGACGTTTCAGCCAACTTTTCATCTGGACTTCGAGACTCGGCATTCCTATCCCGTCGCGGTTAAACACCTGGTGAAGGCCAGAAGTGGGGTTGGCCGAACCATAGTGAAACAAAAAGTATAAAGATGAGGATAACAGTCCAAAAATAAATAAATAAATATATAAATTACTCATTTAAAAAAAATTCCAATAATTAAATAAAATAAACATCTTTTTTATTATAAGATAACTTTATAAATAAAAGAGTTTTAATCCATTTGGTATATACAAACCGAGTAGGTTTTAAGTAAATAGTTCACACACACACACGCATATATATATATATATATATATATATATATATATATATATATATATATATATACTAGGAGAAGTACCCGTCGTTGACTGGGTTCAAAAACAGCCTACAAAGCAAAATATGATGAAAGTAAAGATAATATTCACGAAAATATATTTTTATATCAACTTTGTTTCCATTCGTAGCCAAGAGTGACCAACAAAATGATGTTTCCTTATAAAGAGAAAATGTTATATATATAATAATATAAATATGCAAGAAATAAATGTTACCATAGTCAATAAAAGTTACTTTTATGGTAGAAAAGTTCATTGGTTTGATATTTTTAAGTAGTTTGGAAAAAAATTTTTTTTTTTTAATTCACGAACCGGTTTTAAAAAATATCAAAATAGCATCGACTTTGGAATGGAGAGCCCTGTTTTCAATTTGAAGGAGGGGCACCTGAGCATTCTGTGTTAGCAATTTAAGAGAGTTCCGTCAATATAAGGAATATTTATAAACATATTTTAATATTTTTCCTTATTTTGTGCTGGAGGAATATTCGATTATGGCATGTGTATTTATATAAAATTTCATTTAAGTAGTTATCGCCTCAAATTTCGTTTTAATTTCGGTTCGCTGAAATTATTTCAAGTGAAGAGCATTAAAAACTATTTCCAAAAAAAACATTAACTAAACTTTTATTGACTATGGTAAATTTTATTTCTTATATATTTAATTTTGCGGGTAGTCGTTTGTTGGCTTTTCTGCTAAACACTCTTACTAAATAATATCGATGAAATATCGAAAAACAAAGAAACAAAAACAGTCTTGAAAAATAATGAAGCTTTACTTACTTTAGTAAAATAATCCGAAACAGCAAAATGGGATATTAAAAAAGTAAACACGCAATTCCTTTAGTTTTTTTAAGCAAATAGTCGATATAAATATGAATAAGAAGACAATGACGCCCGTTTCAAGCGGAACAGCTTCGTTTCAGTTTTACAGTATTGAACGGTGTAGTATTGCGCCGTCGGATTCAGGATTGTACTATTGTAATGTAAAGAATACGCAGAAAGGGTTGTAATCAACTGAATTCCTTTTAGTACACTGACAAAAAAGTTTAAACAGATATATAAATAAAAATAAAAAGGTTATGTAAATGTTTGTAAAAGACACGTAATCACGTGAGCAGGATTTTTCCTGCTTTTGACACGATTACAAGTAACGTTCTTATTTTTTTATTATTTATCTATTTATCTATTTTCGGAAGAGTGCCACGTGCAAGTGAAGAAGGAAAAAACAGAGTTATGCAAAATTTGTGTTGATAATAGTTTAAAGTTCCGACTTTTTTTGGCTTTCATTTTAATAAGAACGTGAATTTATGAGTTGATTTTATTCGAACCAATATGATTCAACCCAAAAAAATAAATAAAAGCTAACGTAAATTAAGATTAAAGTTAAGGTGTTATTATGAACCCTCACCCCTTTTAAAAAAACCTTGTTAAACTTTATGACATATTTACATTCAATGGAGGTCAGGCGCGAACGAACACCCCATAATTTTATTATACCATATTTCTTCAAACTGAAACATAATTATAAAAGTATACTTACGCAAATATATATGAAAAGTCTTTGTTAAAGTTTCTGTCATATTTTCATGGAGTAAAGGCGCGAACGCAGACCCCACAATTATATTATACCATCCATATTTAAGTTGAAACATACTTATCAAAGTATTATTATGTACATCTATATCAAAAACCCCTTGCAAACGTTTTTTAATGTTTTATTTCCATATTTTGGGGGCCAGGCGCGAACGCAGACCCCACAATTTTTATGAACCACCGTTCTGCCAGATCAAACATACCCATTCCTGATCCTCGATACAGCCTCTATCATTATATGTAATCAGTTGTTTTTTTAATCGTCAACCATAGAGGAGACTATTCGTGACCACACACACACACACACACACACACACACACGTTCAGCTTTTTATTATAGATATATATATATATATATATATATATATATATATATATATATATATATTCTGAGGTTATTGTTTTCCAGAAGTAAATAGCCAATGAAGTTTAACGAGGTTAATAAATACATGCTCAATACTTTCTTTCTTTCTTTGGTGTTTTCCTTTTCTTCCTTTGCTTCTTTTCTTTTCTTCCTTATCTCTCAACTTCTTTACTAATGCATATGGGGATGGTAGTGGTGTGGCGGGGCAACGTAAGCTGTACATTTTCTGTCCACATAAAAATTGCAGTCAAATTTAAAACATTTTCATAACTGAATAACCCCGATTAAATCTGAAACCCCTTTTAGCATAGATACGTCAAATTCACATTCCCCTACTGCTTCAACCTATACACACTAGAATGTTTAAGATTTGGGGCGGCCATCGCACACGCATACGAATATTCTTTCTCGTCTCCCATTACCTCTATCCTGATCTTAAACTCCTAGTAATTTCCCATTCAATTTTATATCTACACCCAGACTCAAATCCGCACCCTTATTGGGTCTTATTTACATACAATCACTTCTTATTTTTCACTACATTTGACGGAACCTCCTGATATTAACTCCATGTGACGAGGAAGACCTGATATTTTTATTGCAAACGTTGCTTTCATATAAGGTGTATCGCGTGAAGAGGTCTCTAGTTACTGGTAACTAGATGACCGAAACATGCTCATGGCTGTGTAGAGACATATAAATGCTTATGCAAAAACTTATAAAGAGTGTATATATATATATATATATATATATATATAATTATTTTCACAGCCAGACTCCGTCACAGTTCACAGGAGTCATGGCAGCCAACAAACTGTTGTCTGGTTGTGGAAATAATTATATATTCTCTCACATTCTGAAGATTATATTGCTGATTGCTCGCTAGGTTCGTTTGTCCTGATAGCATCGTCATTACGAGCATAAAATTTCTACTTGTGAGACGTCGGTTTGGATTATAGCTGATTGCGATCGCCACGTCACTTGGTCGATACGATATAGGTTAAATCTACTGTCGGATTCCGCCGCAGTTTGCTTTATGTGTATCAGTTTATAGGCTTTCTTATGTGTGTAGCATGTTTGCTCACTTGGCAGAGTGTTCGCCTCGTATGCAAGAGGCTCGGGTTTCAAATCCCGAGTTCGGGTGTGTCTAATTGACGTACATAATTCGTATCTTCGAATTCTGGTGTGTTGTTTACCACGGCTCTTATGAGCTGCGACGTTGTCTGACCGTGGAAAAAAGTATAAGTTCTCTCACATTCTGAAATATATATTGGCTGTATCGTTTTATTTTCTTGAGTGAAAATCCGGTGTTTATCGAAAAGTGCTCAATAATAAGCAGATCATAGTACTTATAATCTGTTTATTTATGCACACGTTATTGGCTACATATATGAATACATTTTTCAGCTACAGTGTCTTTAAACGAGCTGTAGCTGAAATATGCATGCGTATATGTAGTCAATAAATAACTATATTGTATAAATAAGCATATTATAAATATATGTACACGTATAGCCATACACACACATATATATATATATGTGGGAGGGGGGGGAACAGTGGTAACAGAGAAAGAGTTGGATATACCAAGCACACATATCTGCAACGTAGACTGCTAATACTCATTGCGTTTGAAAGATAATGATCATCACGAAAAATGAACTCGCAAAACACGATCAAATTGCAGGCTACATTATCGTTCCTGGGAAATTAAATGAAATCAGATCTGCAGGTCTTGTGACATTGGTGTATATCAGGAGAACAATCTCTTCTCTTGTGTGTTTCGTGATTGTCCACAGCAGATTTACTGGCTCGGAGAATGTTCAATAACTGCCCTATAGCAAAAAGAAACGTGTTAACAATTGAGTTCGGGATGAAGCTGTGCGGTCACAGTGCGTGGGTTGTTTTATGGAGACGATTGCCGTTAACTAAATCAATCGACATTTCCTTATGACGGCGCCTCATGCACTTAGCTATACACTAACCTCTTCTTACTGCGAAAAGCCAGAGCATTGGAGGAAAAGTTTCTTTTCATAAACTACTAATTTCTGTAATACAATACAATGTGGCTGCTTACAGCTAACTACAATATGCCCATAATGCCCCGTTTCAACCATCGTTACAAATTCTCAGTTTTTGTAATTTGATGAGCGGTGCGTCGTTAGTACTAAAAATGGACTGTGTTTAATTTAGATGCTATGCTAACTGATGTGATTCACTGTTACAATTTCGAACGATATTGCCGACCATTTACAATAAAGGAAATAATATTTTTATATATATTTGTTTTTCAATTTTTATCTGACTTTTTTTTTGTCACATTTAATTATGACGGTATTGTAAACCTTTTGGTTAAACAGGGGAAATATTTTCTAATTTCGAAGAGTACTAAAGTAGTTCAATACAATCTTTACCTTTTAAATAAATAAACGCGAAAGAACATTTATCGAATTATATCAGAACACCCTGGCCTTATTTAATTTAGTATATATGAAAATGCTTTTAAAAATGCTTTATATATGTGCAACATAATACTGGTAAAATAGACTCACCCAAACGCCTCATTTGCATAATTATATAAAAGTCTGTAATCAATCCATGTTATGCACGATTCATATTTAATTTGGACGTTTACTTTTCTTATATATGCTCAATATTTTCATTCATATGAACATTATTATTGTTATTACTGTTAATACTGTTAATTAAAAAGATTTGATGAAAAATGTTTTATCATTAAAAATGATTAATTTGAAATTCGAATGTTAACTTCCGGTCACGAGTACAGGTACGATTCAATAATTTTGATTACTTTGGTTGTTATGTTATAATAGGCCCCAACTTCTCTCATTTTTATAAATGACAAAACATTTATGAAATTATAGTTTGCAAACCAGTAATTTGTTCGAGTCACAAGCTCTACGAAAATCGCCGACCAGGATTGAAGAGGCTTCCGTTCCCTTTTAGTGCCAAGATGTATGAGGTCAGCAGCACAAGTTTAGCTTCAGAGATTTTTTTGCTCCTAGACGGATAACTTGAAAAGATCTACGGGCCCATCGCCATTGTTTCTTTGTTTTTTTTTCTATAAAGAAGGTTAATTCATTTCTGGAGGTTTTTGCTAATTTAATATGAGATTAAAATTGATATCATTTCGACAAGGAAACGAAAATGTATCGAAGTGGACTTTATTTTATGATTAAATGAGTGTTTTTGAAAATCAGTTTTAATGGGGAAATTTAAAAGTTATACAAAAGCTGACTATTTAAGTAGGCACGTTTTACGTTGATTCTATTTTTCTAGAAGTAGAAGAATTGCATAGTAAAAAAAATAATTAACAGAAAAGGAAAATATAAAGCCTCTGAGGCAATAGTAGGTAGATACTACTATCTTCCTCTTCCTTTCTCACTCTCTCTTTATCTATCTAGCTCTCTATCTATATATATATATAACAGAATGATTCATGTATATATGTACATATATATATATATATATATATATACATGTTGCTATTATGATTCTACAAGAAATACGTGTACACACAATTTAAAATAAAACTAATCAATAATTCGAAGTAGGTTACGTAAAAGACTGATTTTACCAATAATGTGCAGGTAATCAAATGTCTATGTATATTTCCCTGATCCTTTGCAGAATAAGAAAAAGAGATATCAAGAGAGAGATAAGGAAAAAGAGAGAAATATATGTAAAGAGAGAAACTAGAGAGAGAATACACACGTGCGTGCTACGGCATTCGGCTGTTCAAGATGGCGCGTTCATCTGTGTTCAACGAAATTAATTTGTTCGCATATGAGAAGTGATCCGTTGCTCTCTCTCTCTCTCTCTCTCTCTCTCTCTCTATATATATATATATATATATATATATATATATATATAATGTGTGTTAGTGTGTAATTATGTGTACATTAGCCTATTTTTATAATAGCTATTTTCTATTTCAACATAATAAGCATAAATTAGTAGTATTTACACACAACCTCTCTTCTCTCTCCATATTTCTTTTTTCTTTCCTTCTCTCTCGCTCTCCCTATCTCTCTCTCTCTCTCTCTCTCTCTCTCTCTATATATATATATATATATATATATATAGTTTCAGTAAAATAAGAAAATGACATTATAAAAATATATACTAATGTATATAGATTTATTTATATATACATCAGTATATATTTTCATATTGCCATTTTCTTATTCTTAATACTCTATATAAGCTCCAAAACAGTTTGTATAGCTTTGCATTATCATAATAAGTTTCTTTTAAAAGAATCAATTGTATTCTGGTTGGGTTTCCAACTCTTATATTATTCATTAAAAATGCATAAACTATTGCATATAATTGTATAATTCTTAACCACTTGACTTCAATATAATTATCATTATCATCTTTGTTGTCACAAACGTAACGTTTCGCTTCTTCTTGAAAACATGTAGAGCGTTTCTCATTAGGTCAAATCTGGTCAGTGCCTTGGCACATTTTTCTAGTCCCGATGTAAGAAAACTTCCTGTAATTTTTCCTTCAGCTCGTCCTTTAATTACTGTGCCACAGTAAAGTTTTCTCTCTTATGACAGAAATTTTCTATCGGTTTGTCTCGAAGTTTAACCCTCTAGGGCCGCCCGTGCTTATATGGCACAATCCTAATCAGGAAGATTAGAGTCCGAGAGGACAGATATGTCACATTTCATAACTTTCAAGTTTTTAAAGGAATTTGCTTTTTTATTCAGATTCATGATTCTTGATCCAATAAAATCTATGATTTCAAATTTCAGAATTTTTATTAATATGTATTAATAAGTATTAATATGTTCAGAGTGTTAAATTGCTCTATATAATCTGTTCCAAAGAAGTTTTCGGATGTTTTCTGCACGAAGTCTCTTACGTTTTTTGTGGTATCATTCAATCCCACAGGGAATACCAGATTTTATCTTATCGCCTGTCACTACACGAGCTGATTTGTTAGTTCTTGTCATGCTTGTCTGTCTAACCTTTCCAGGTTTATATGTTGATGGTTTACAAGTCTGAACCAGAATCCAACTTTAAATCTACTTCCTTGTTGAGGATGCTAACAGTGACATATTTCCGCCTGTTCCTTTCCGATTCAGTGTCTGTTATTTCTTTTGTTCCTTATGCAATTTTTCACTTTGTGGCGTTTCCTGTCATAGTCATTGCAGGTTTTATGTTTTTTTAAACAATCTATGTACAAATTTTGTTCGTCGCAACGATTCAACAGACTCGTGGGTAAGTTGAGTTTAGAGATTATGCCTGGGTTGTCATCTCGTTTCTTTTTTTCCGAGGGAGTACTCATTAAGTCTGTAACTAGTCCTTCGAACGTATGACACGCCTTAGTCCTCGATGTTACTTGAGTCGTACTTTACACTGACTACGCGTTTACAATTTTCCGCCAGCTTTTGGAGTGTGAGCCTTTGTTCGCTTTCGAGTCGTGAGAGCACTCGTCGTCATCTCGGCGAGATCTTATGCAAAAATCAAACACTTTATCATCCGCTGATAGTTCAGCAACACGAAAGTCGTTGCAGTGCTTGTAAATAATGGACGCAAAGGGAAGATAATCCTCCTCGCCGCATTTCGCCAAGTTAAAACATTTCAATCTTCTATGAAAAAGAGTCGTATTCGGGGTGAAAATTTCAAATAAAAGTTTGACCGCTTCGAAGAATTCCAATTCGCGCGTCTTCCTAGGTAATAAATAGTCAAACAACTTACTGTGTTCTGTGGTTCCTAGTTTCATTAAAAGTAACCAGACACTTTTGGCATTGCTCCGACATTGAAAATCAACAGTGAATATGTCTTCGTATCGTCTATAAAATGCGTCAAACGTCTTATCCTTCTCCGGTATGTTGGTGAACCTTTCAATCGAATTCCATACATTGTTTTGGGAAAAGCTGCGCTGTTATCACTGTGTTGTGTTTTGTTCAATATTTTTAAGAAAAGTCCCTCTTGTCCATTCTACTGAAGTAACCCCTCAAACATTTGTTGATGCTGTTGCTGTTAAGCTTCTTGTTCTTTGTATAACTGCAGGAAAAGTTGTTTTTCTGAAACTGCTTTGAAATTGCAACTGTAGCAGTCTATTTTTTTCTTTTAAATGTTTCTATGTTTTTATTCCAGCTTGAGCAACTGTGTGATAATGGCTTTTCATGCCTCCATCTTGGATATCTGCTCCAAGCAAATGACAAAAAAAAACATGTTTTTAAATAAACCCTGTAAAAAATCTCGGACGGAACAAAAATGTCCTATCTTATTTTTTGTGTGTAAATGCTGTAAATTCCTTTTTTATATACATCACTTGGAGTTTTCAAGTTTAAAACATTGAAACATTGAAAGCCGAAAAAATGGAGGGAAAACATTTTTTACAAATATTTCAGAGTGAACAAAAATGGCGTCTTTGCTTTCTAGAAAAAAAGTTGTTGTTTTTTTTTTGCCTTGTTTCATAAAATAAAATGTTCAGTTCCAACGACAGTCAAGAAAAGAAAAATACTCAAAACCTCAAATTAAAAATGTTATATTTCAGTTTGCAATGAATTAATCTCTGAACGAGTCAATAGAAACTAGATAAACCTCTAAAAATGCAGTTTCTAGTTCTTAAAACATCTGTTTTTGCAACAAATGAAAAAAAAGTTCAAACTACAAAAACGCTTTGTAACTGAAACCGTCGATTAGGTATGACATAAGGGCCTACTTCACAAGAGTTCCAGCTACGGTATTACTGGAAATGTTTTCTCAATAATTAAATCATTTCTCTCTGATAGGTTCATAAGAGTAGTGGCTGATGAGTAGAAATCTGAGGCCCACAGTATTAATGCTGGACTCTCCCAGGGGTCCATCCTGGGCCCAACTCTCTTCCTGATCTACATCAATGACCTCCCAAAACACATACTAAATTCATTCGTTGACATCTATGCTGATGACACGATCATCTATGGCAACACATAAAAGGCCGTAAATGACAAAGCTCTCGCTGATTCCCTCTCTTCTGATCTTGAGCGCATCGTTCAGTGGGGGAAGAGATGGCTGGTTACTTTTAATGCATCTAAAACAAAGCTACCAAAAGCATAGAAAAACTTTACATCATCAACGCTCTGTTCCTCATCTCGCATCAATTGAAATGGATGGCTCTCGCCTTGGGGAGGCTTCATGTTTTGACAAGCTCCTGGGTTTGACCTTTACTCCTTATCTGAAATGGAACACATATATAAAGTCTGTTGCCCGGGCCGCTGGGAAAATGGTAGGATCCTTCTACCGCTCCAGAAGATATCTCACTAGTGATGCAATTCTCTATCTCTATAAAAGCCAAGTACGTCCAAAGATGGAGTACTGCTGCCACATCTGGGCTGTAGCTTCAAAAAACAGCCTATCCTACCTTGTCACAGTACAAAATAGACTTCGTGGCTTAGTGGGGGATACTCTCTTCTCTTCTCTGCAACCTCTCTCTTACAGAAGAGACGTTGCGAGCCTGTCTTTGTTATTTCCATGGCAAGTGCTCATCCGAGCTCTAATCTCTGGTCCCCCCTCACCGATCATTCATGATAAACACCCGTCTAGTTAAAACCACTGTCAGTAATTTCCCCCACACTTTATCTGTGCCTAAATCAAAACGTAGATTCCATGAACATAGCTTTTTTCTGAGAAGTGCACGGCTGTGGAATTCTCTTCCGTTTGCCTGTTTCCCACCTGACTACAATTTGGACGTCTTCAAGTCCAACATAAACAAATTCCTGATTAATCGCCCCCTTAAGTAAGACGTTTTATCAAATCTCCAATACCAACTATTATTACGCTATCATCCCATCGATTATTGTACACAAAATAACCCTTATCCCCGAGTAGCTTACGGGCCTTGATAAGTGGGGATCCCCATATATAAAAAATTAAAAAGTCAGATTTTTTATAATTTTTTTCTCAAGAAAAAAAAAAGAGGGATTTTAATTTACGATTATAATTGGAAATTCTGTTTTTTTTATAAGCAGTTAAGACTTACATTATGACTTTACTTGTGGGACCTTCGAGAAGATGTGTTTATTTTATTTTATTTTTTTAAATTCACACCAACCGGATTTTGCATGTGAATTTCCGCATGTAATTTATTTTCGAATTACCGTAAATTGTTATTTTGAGTTCGAATTCCTTCGTCGCAGGTTGTTGTGGAAACACTGGGGTATTTTAAATTTTGTTTTCTTCTTTCATGAGTTTTAGAAACCTCGCCGCTAGTTTGTTGTGGTTTGAATGTTGAAAGAAGAACAAGATGGTTTAGAAACAATGAAATGAAATATATATTAACAGAAAATACGGAAATGTATCTTGGTTGAATGGGACTTCGCTCAACTGGAAGGACACAGTAAGTTTAAGACCCACTCTCACTGAGTTTCAGATCTAGACTGCTCGATAGCAGAAATTGGTTACCGGAACTGACGTCAGGAATAGCCCATTGTCAAAATCTGTAAGAGTTATACTCCAACACAAATGTAATTGGTCATATAAAATATGTTACACAATTATCGGCTTAAATAGTTCTCAAAAGTCGATTTTTTCACGACAAATCAATTGCGTTCATTTATTTGTATTATGGACACTGTAAACATGTTGTATATCCGAAAGAAATACCGGGTACATTATTCTAAAGAAAACTAAATCGCAGTATTATTGGACGAATACTTAAAGTAATCAAATCCTCGATGATTGTACGTCAAAACAATTTGATACAAATTGAGGATTGCCACATATCTCACTACTGATGCAATTCTCTATCTGTATAAAAGCCAAGTACGTCAAAGAATGGAATACTGTTGCCATATCTGGGCAGGAGCTGCTAAAACCAGCCTATCCTGCCTTGACAG
Source organism: Euprymna scolopes (assembly GCF_053919585.1). NCBI lineage: Eukaryota > Metazoa > Mollusca > Cephalopoda > Sepiida > Sepiolidae > Euprymna > Euprymna scolopes. Next base: position 166,707,945 of record NC_136486.1, read on the forward strand.
AGTACAAAATAGACTTCGTGGCTTAGTGGGGGATGCCCTTTTCTCTTCCCTGCAACCTCTCTCCCACAGAAGAGACGTTGCGAGCCTATCCTTGTTTTATCGTTATTTCCATGAAAGATGCTCGTCTGAACTCCAATCTCTGGTCCACCTCGCCAGTCTTTCGCTAAAAACACCCGTCTAGCTGAATCCACTGTGAAAAATTTCCCCCACTCTATATCTGTGCCTAAATCTAAACGCGGATTCCATGAGCAGGGCTTCTTTCTTGGAACTGCACGCCTGTGGAACTCTGTTTCGTCTGCCTGCTTCCCTCCGGACTACAACTTGGATGTCTTCAAGTCCAATGTTAACAAATTCCTAATGAACCGCCCCCTTTAGTGAACACTTCATCAAAGCTCCACACTAAGGTAATGTACTTGCAATAACCCTTATCCCTGAGTGGCTTCCGGGCCTTGATAAGTGGTGATCAATGTGTAAAAAAAAAAATGACCTTCTTGATAAAATTGTCTTCGAGATGACTATATTTGCTGACGACATCACGTTGTATAAGGGGCATGAAAAAAAATGACTGAATACATATCAGCGGAAATGGCTTAAACTTATTAGGAAAACCTCTAGTCTCTAATGGAATAATGGATCAAAATGGATGGTAACATTCAATGCTACCAAAGACTAAGCTTTTTCATTTAATAATTACAAAATCTTTTTCAACCACTTATAATTATGGCTAATGGATACTACCTACAAACTCTTCGTTTAAACTACTTAGCTTAACATTCACAGGTGTGCGAATATGAACAATTACATAGAGAATATCGCCAAGCCGGCTACGAAGAAGATCTCTTTTTACCGTGCTAAAAAGATACTCGCAATGCGTACCTCTATAAAGTAACTATTCGCCCATGCATAAAGTATTGTTGACACATCTGGGATGGTCTATCTGCCTCTTGTTCTCGTGTTCCTAGACAGGGTTTAAAGAGAATTCGTAGAATATATTGTACTGATCGTTTTGTAATAGGTATTGACACACTCATTACGTTTGTCCTAAGTTCGTTTAATAAAACCATATTTTGCTTAGATGTTCTTGCTACAATAAGACAGGGGAGTGGTCGAAATGAATGTTTCCGATTGGAGCGATTAAAATAGAAAATATATAATCAAACTGGTGTATCCTGTTAAGGTTTAAACATGTTTGCTTAAATGAAAGAGTGCTTCCTAAATAACACAATATCTACATACATATGTGTTTATGTCATAGTGTATATATAATAATATCAACAGCGCTAAATAGACAGACGCATATACACGTAAATGCACATATACATTGTATATTGCTTGAGCCTCATATTCTAGTTTTCAGTCAGTCATGTATACTGACACAGACTGTATAAGCATACGGAAGTGCACTTTTTCGCATGTATGCGCATGCGTGGTTGAAGTTTTAAAAATATTATTAAAAATATAAAGAAAGCAAGAACGGCAGGAGGAAGAGGTGACAAAGCAGAGGGGATTCGAGAAGTTGGTGATGACGTGATGGGCTGTTTTTTTTTATTTTAATAACTCATTCGAACGTCACAAAACCTACTCCATATGTCCTAGTCACCATTTTTTTTTTAAATCCTGCAGCCTCTTACTTAAGAGAACTCTCCACCTCGAGTGACAAGCCACCTTGTACGGCGTTTCTCAATTTGCCTCGAGCAATGGTCGACATTTCCCCTCTTCTTCGTTTTCATTTTCTACACCAATTAATATATGAAACTTTATTCTCTTGGAATTTTTGTATTTCTTTTCGATCAGCAATATTTTCTGATGAATTGTTATTTGTTTTTTAATATCATATTTTTCATTAATAAAGTTAAAATAAAAATATTAAAGAATAAAAAATAGAATTAATGAGAACAGGTGCATCTATTCAATCTACTCGATTAGCAAAGGAAATTTCATTTCAAACTATAGCTTGATAGACCAATGAAAATAATGTTCTAGTCATACGCATGATAAACCACCGAAAGATATTTCAGTCTCACGCATGACAGACTGGCATAATCACGTTGACACACCAGTTCCCGTCAGATCACTGAAGTTAAGCAACGTAGAGCCTGGTCATTACTAAAATGGGTGACCAATTTGGGAAGTCTAGGTGCTGTATATAGGAGGATGTCGGCACCTCCCTGCAAAAAATTGCTAAAACCTAACGTCGTCATCTCTCCTAACGGGGATATACATGCGACTGGAGACCGCTTGTGAATTTCATACTCCCATGAAACTTCCTCCTTCGGAGGAAGCCGGTTAAACCCTGAATAGGGTTGGTGCTGACTGCACACACACATGACAGACTGGCGGTAATAATTTAACAATAACAAGAAGCCTCTTCAACCACCGACAAATAACACCCTATTTGAGAAATCTTCCTTCAAACCCCTAAGCCTAACATTCACAGGCAATATGAACGGGACCAAATACATTGAGGACATTGCGAAGGCTGCTGCTAAGGAGGTGGGTGCCCGCTATAGAGTTAGAAGACTACTCACACCTGAAAGTATCCTGTGCATCTACAAGACCACCATTCGCTCATGCATGGAGTATTGTTTCCACATCTAGATTGCTGCAACTGCCACTATCCTCTTCCGCTTAGATAGGGTAAAAAAGAGTTTCTAATCTAATAGATCCCACTTTGTAAACTAAGCTTCAACTACTAGTCGATCGTCGCAATGTTGCATCCCTCTGCCTGTTTTAAAATATTTTAATGGAATGTTCTCTGATGAACTCGTTGCACGTGACCTCTCGACGTACGTATCCTCGACAAACTCGCTGAGTAACAAAATCATCTCCTTTCACTGTTGAGGTCCCTAAATGCAATAAACCTTTCTACTCTTATACTTTCTCCCCTCAAGCAGCTAGACTTTTGGATTCCCTTCCTGCTACCTGCTTCACTGATATACTGATATGCAGATGTTTAAATGTAAGGTAAACCAACATCTTGCTCGTCTTTCCTAGGCCAGGTCCTAAATAGTAGCCCCTTACGTTCAAGTTGCAATATGACTTAGGGTTGAACATGAGTAAAAAAAAAAAACTATAATGCTACTTCAAACCTTTAGCACGACAGACCAGGCATATTATTAAAAGTTTTAATTTGACAGATCAACGAACATGCAATTTCAAAGATAAGTTCGGCAGCCTCAAGCTGTGTAATATCATGGAAAATGTTCCATCCATGAACTTGTACTTTAATGGAATGTATTCTGACCAACTCGTAATACTTGTGACTCCTCAATTAACCTGGACGACTAGACTTTACACTTCTTTTCCTGTTTCCTGCCGTTTCAACTGTACTAACATGCAGAAATTTAAATGTAACGCGAACAAACATCTCGCTGTTCAACTTCCGGCGTGTTGTTCATGTAGTGATGTGCCCAAATAGTAGACTCTTACATCGAAATGGTAATATGATTAGTTTGAATGGATATAAATAGTTAAAAGTGAATAACAAAAATGCTACTTTAGATAAAAGTTCGACACATCAAATGTTATTCAAGACTTATACGTGAAAGATCATTGGAATTATTATTTTAAAACTTAAGCTTGACATATTGATAAAAATGTTGTTTCAAACTTAAGCATCGTTTCGTTTATTTGACGTCTAACTGACTTTATATGAACGTTCTTAACTACTTTTTAAAAATATATTCTTTTTGTCAGCTCATTTGTTCAGTGTTTCTTTCACGTAAAGAGGATTCAAAGAAGAATCGAAAACATTAGTGGTACACATAGAACATGCTTTAATATCGTATAAAAACTCATTTAAAAATTGAAAACAAAACTGTTTAATTAAGCAGCGAATTATGTTATGATTTAAAAAGGTAGCTTATATATATGTGAGTGTATGTGTATTGTGTGTGCGTGTGTGTGTATGTATCCTTCTATCCTACTAATAAATAAAATGAAACTTTGTCTGGGTGTGTGAGTTCGTCGCCTATGGACTCCTAAACGGCTAGCCTGATTTTTATGAAATTTTACACATATATACTTTATGTTTCTGGCAGTGGTCTTAGATCGGTTTTGTGCCGGAGTGACTTCGATAACTATCGATAATCGATAATAGAAAAAGATCAATGAAAGAAAGAACAGGCGATTTTTACAAAAGTTAACGCCTTATACAGTCTAATATCGCAACTGCATTTGAGAAATTTTATTACTGCACAAGCAGAAAGGCCCAACATATAAAATCAACAGTAGGTCTTTGATATGAAAAGAGCACGTTCAAAATGAATATTTCTTTTTAAATCATAATTGAACCATGATATGTGACTTTTGCATTTCGAACTTTAATTAAAGTTATTATATAAAAATAATTTTATAAAATAATAAGTTCTCTACAGTGCAATGTAAACTACAATCTATGGGCTATTTAACCGATTTCAATTCCAATAAAATATGGGAATATAAAACATTTGTGAATTCTCATTCAATCCAGGACCACGTCGGGTTTCTCTGTGAGTATATATATATATATATATATATATATATATATATATATATATATATATATATATATATATATATATAAACAAATTTACAAGGTCACGAAACTGGACATGCTAATGTTTCGGACAGATGGTTAGTTAGAACCATAAGTCCTCGCTAGGCGATATAATAAAAAGATTTGTCTTTCACAGAAGCGAACAGTTCTTAAATGAAGAATAAGTATATATATATATATATATATATATATATATATATATATATATATATATATATATATATATATAAGGGTTTCCTTTATAAATATGTAACTCCTTCATAATTTTTCATGATTTTTCTTTCACTAGGACAATTTGTGGTTTCCTGGTGAGTATGCGCTGGAAAGATTCTATAGTGGCATAAATGTATACTATTGTTCCACGTAAACGAAACGGGGTTGTAAAAGGTACTGAAGGGTTTCTAAAAAAATAGTCTAGAAAAATATCGGGGAAACCAATACCAACAATAGAATCTTCAGGTTCATAGTATAGGATGATTATCAACCAATATATACAGAATTCTATTCTTCGATGGATGTACATGTCTCATATATTATAGGGCGAAATAAATATAAGATGGCGATAATCAACAATAGAAACATTTAGCAGACGAGAGAATCTCTATATTCTGGGTAATTCCAGCTTTGTTCTCTTGATGCATAAGCGACAATACCTCTTTCTAATAAAAAAAGTAAAAGTCAGTAGTTATGAGGAAGGTAGTTTTAGGAATAATAAAATCAAAAACTAATGAATTAGATGCTAAATTAGACACTGATTAATTATAAAATGTTTTTGAGGTTTAAATTCATGTAATAAGCTTTCCTTGTGTAGTTCATATTATTTCCTTAACGATAAAAGATGCTTAATGTAGAGACAGTGCATTATTATAAAAGCAAAGAAAAAACAAAACAAAAGTAAAGTTAGATACTTTATTATTATTGGCTCATATGGAGCTTTCACAGAAATAAATAAACGATCTGATTGGGAACCTGTGGTCTTCTCTAGAAGCTGAGTGACATCAAGTCTCCCCAGACATCCAGCTCTCTCCATCTCCATCTATAGCATTTGCAAATGGATTTGCATCATCGCAACAGCCGCTTACCATTGATTTCTCGCTGGTAGTGGCTATTGTTTTATACTGGAATTTGAGTGGAACTCAGCCTCCCCAAGGTCCCAGTTCTCTTTGCTCTTGTCCAGCCGAGGTCTGGTTAGCACTCGCTCCTCGATATTTCAGTCCTTATTGACCCTTCTCGGCCCTTTGGTATCACTTTTTTATTGGGGCGGGCGGTGATGAGACTCTCTGGCTTGTTCTGTGTATTTGCTTCGTTTCTCCTTTTCTTTCATACTCACCCTGTGGTCAGCTGGGACTGCAAAGTCTACGATTTGATAGGATTTTTCTTTCTTGTTAATTGTTACGACATCTGCTCTTCTTGCTTGGATTGGTTTGTCCGTCTGTATGTCCATGTCCCATAGGATTTCGTGGTTCTCGTTTTCGAGTGCTGTTGCGGGTTTATGCTTGTACCATTTGTCTGTACGCTCAAAATGCAGTCGTTTGCACAATTTCAAGTGTATCGCCCTCCCCACTTGGTTATACTTGTTTTTGTATTCCTTTTGGACCAGTTTGCTGCATTCACTTACTATATGGTTTATCGTTTCGTCCCTTTGTCAGCAGAGTCTGCATTTGCTTTTACTTGTGTTTTATCGATCCTTGCTTTGATATGGTTGGTTCTTATCGAGTTATCTTTTGCTGCAGTTATTAGAGATTCAGTTTCTCGGTTTATATGTCCTTTTCGCATCCATGTTCAGGTGTTTTCGTTATTCTCATCTTTTTTCATTCTTGTGAATCTTCCGTGGAGTTGTTTCTCTCCCCATTTCTCTTTTCTCGTTTTATCGTTTGTCTCTCTGTTTTCTGTTTTGTTGGTTTTTTTCAGTGTCTCTCGCTGCCATAATTATCCTTTCAGTGTTTTGCATTATGTATTTTTCTAGTTCTTTTTTTGTGTCTCTCACACAGTCTTCTATACAGATCAGTCCTCTCCCGCCGTCTTTCCTTTTCACGTAGTGTCTAACAATATCGTCCATTGGGTGTAGTGCATTATGCATGGTTATGAGTTTCCTGGTTTTCTGGTCGAGCTGTCTCAGTTCTTCTTTTGCCCGCCCTATGAACGGTCCAGATATCTTACTAGTGATACTGCCCATGTATTTATACCTTTTATCAGGTTTCTGCTATATAATTTCGTTTCCAGAATTTGTCTTGTTCTCCTGAGGTATTCCTTTCCAATTTTCTCTTTCATTTCTATCGCTCTGATGGTGCCCGCTTCCAGAATTCCCAAGTATTTATAGTCGTCTTGTTCCCCTAGTGCCTTAATTTCTGTTTGGTTGGGTAGTTCTATACCTTCTGTCGTTTCCAGTTTTCCCTTTCTTATAACTAGTTGTTCGCACTTTTCCATTCCAAATTCCATTTGGATATCTTGGCAGAAGATCCTGGTAGTGTTAATTAGTGTCGCTAGTTCCTTTTCGGTCCTAAAAGTTTCAGATCGTCCATGTACATCAGGTGGTTCATTTTTCCTCTGTATTGGAGAACTTGTATCCGGCTTGGAACTTTCTCAGAATACTGTTAAAGGGTATCATGGCTATGATGAACAGTAGTGGTGATAGTGAGTCTCCTTGGAAAATGCCTCTTTGTATGTTAATTTCTGTCATGTGTTGTCGATCAGCTGTCAATTCTAGTCTCCATGTATTCATTGCATTTTCTATTACGTTGGTGATCCTGCTTGGTATTTTATACATTTTTAGGCATTCTATTATCCATGCTTGGGGGATCCTGTCGTACGCTTTTTTGTAGTCGATCCATGCCATGGCTAAATTCTTTCTCCTCCTTTTTACCTATTTTAGCATCTTTTGATCTATATATAATAACAGGTCATGTGTTCCTCTTTTTCCTTTTTGGCATCCTTTCTGCTCCTCAGGGATGAGTCTACGGTTTTCAGGGAGTGGTAGATTTGTTCCCTCAGTTGTGCTGTCAGTATCTTCCACATAGTTGGTAAGCACGTGATTGGCCTATAGTTGTTAGAGACGGTTCCTTTCTCTGTGTCCTACTGTAGCAGTGTGTTTCTACCTTTTGTCATCCAGTCCGGTACACTTGCTTCCTGTATACATCTTCTCAGGTTTTGGGCTAGCCTTTCGTGTAAGGTTGTGAAGTTTTTGAACCAGTATGTATGTATCCCGTCGTGCCCTGGTTCTCTCCAGTTTGCCATTTTTCCTATGGTTTTCTTTAGGGTTTCCTTGCTGATTTCATTCACTGTTCCTTTTTTTTGATTGATTGAGGGAGCATCCCTCAGTACAAACCAAATGGTAAGCCTAGATGTGGTTAGCCTGTTCACTAAAGTCCCAACTAGTGAGGCACTAGCAGTAATTCAAGACAAACTAGCTGCGGACCTTTCTATAGAAGAGTGCACATGTGTACCATTGCCAAACTTAATGGAAATGCTGACATTTTGCATAGAAACAACCTACTTCAGAATGGGTACTAACATATATCGACAAGAGGAGGGGCTTGCTATGGGCTCGCCATTATCACCAGTGATGGCGAACATATACATGGAATACTTCGAAGACATGGCCTTAGGTTCAGCTCCCTTAAAGCCAACCATGTGGCTAAGATACGTTGATGACACCTTCATACTCTGGCCCCATCAGGAAGACATCCAGGCTAGACCATATGAACTCAATAAGACCATCGATACAGTTCACAATGGAGAAAGAAAAAGATAACTAACTGGCCTTCCTTGATATACTCATATCACGCACAGAGCATGGATTTAAGACATCCGTAAATCGCAAGCCTACCTTCACCGGACAATATATTAACTTCAACTCCCATCACCCATAGAGTATCAAACATCGAATCGCACGCTGCTTACAACATCGAACAGAGATAATAAGTAGCGACACCACTACATACCACCAAGAAATGGTCAGGTTGAAGAATACCCTCCGTCGTAACAACTACCCCGATAGCATACTATCCACCAGACGTGTTAATAGTATAAGAGAGGAAAATGAAACGCAAAAACGTCCAACGGTCTGCCTACCATACGTACGAGGCATCTCCAAAAAGATTCAGAGAATATGTGCCCCCTACAACATCAGGACGGTATTCAAGAGCGAGTCAACACGCAGACGACACCTGGTACGAGTGAAGCCCCGCATGGAGGAGAACATGGCCAAAAACTGCATATACTCCATCCCATGCAGTTGCAGAAAGGTTTACAAGGGTGAAACATACCGCCCCCTCAAAGTAAGGGTGGAAGAACGCCGAAAAGCGGTAACTAAAGGGGAGACGGAAAAATCGGGTATAGCCAACCATGTCTGGATGGAGAGGGTGACCATCGCTCCCTATGGGATGAAGTAAAAATAATAAGCAGAGAGACCCACTGGAAAGTGAGAAAATTTAAAGAAACAGCTCAAATGTTCGGACATAACAACCTACTGAGCAAACCAAACATAGAGCTAAATGCAATTTGATAGAGAGAAAAATATATAGATTGAGAGAGAAAACCTTGAATAACAACATAGGTTTAACATTAACAAAAACCAACTAAGAATTACGCTAGTGACATATGGCCGTTGTTTCAAAGTTTACAGTTACCCAAAGGTGCTGAGTTCAATCCTGAACGAAGGCAGTGAAAAGTAACATTCAAAACAGAGAATCAGCAACTATGTCCCAGAGCCTAGCTGGAGTCCGAAAACGGTACCCCCGTAATAATAATAAAGGGTTGGGTTCGAGACTCCTAACAAACGGTTCCCCAGTTCGATACAAAACACCTGATGAAGGCCGGAGGGCAAAACGGGCGAAACGTTGTGACTATAACAACCAAGATGAGGAAGTCAGTCCGACAATCTCAATCAATGAAAACACATCATCTCAAAAATAAGACAATTACTGTTCATTTTTTGTTGTAACTCTTCTTTCATGTCTTTGAGCCACTCGTCATTTCTATTGTGATCTCGTCGCTCTTCCCATATATTACTCCAATAGAACTTTGTTTCTGTCGGATTTAGTTGTCCTGTTTTTGCTTTTCCTCCGTTCACAATTTGGTAGAATTGGCTTTCATTAGTTTCAAATGTTCTGTTTTGTTTGCATTGTTCAGATTTATATCTATATCGTCTCAATCTCGCTTCTTTTGCTTTTATTTTTGGCCCAGTTCTTCATGTTTCTTGTTTAGACTCTCCCTGTCAGTTACATTTTCAGTATTCCGTTTTCTCCACAGTGCTTTCCTCCTGTTGATCATTTTGGTTTCTTTATGTTTGTGGATTTGGGTTTCTATTCTTATTTCCCATCCAGGTTTTGTCGGTCCGCTTGTCGCCGGTTGTTTTGAGTTTCATACTTACCATTTTGCCGCCTACGTAAATGAGGTTGCTTAAGTCTGTGATTGCATTTGTTGGGATATGTGGGAGGAAGTTGTTAACCTTCTATTTTTCTGTTTTTAATTTATTCTGCTCTTGGTTCCTTAACGATGGAAGTTTTGTTTTTTCCTCGTTCATCAGCTGTATTATTTTATTTATTTATTTCATTTGCTTCATTCTCTATTAGTTCTGTTTGATTGCTCTCGGTTTCCACGTTTGTAGACTTGGTTCTTGCTTGATCCTCGGCCTTTGGTGTTTTTACTTGTAAGGCTTCAACTTGTGGGGTTTCTACGTGCGGTTCCGTTCGGAGATGCTTCTTGTTCAGTTTCATCATTTATTTTTCGCTAAATTTCTGTTAGTTCTAGTTCAGAGAGCCAACCTTTCTTGAGTCTTGTTTGGTCCGCAATTCTTTGTTCTGTCGTATGGAAGTCACTGGATAGGTCCCATAGTTCTACCATTCCTTTCCGATAACATCCATATCTATATTTAGGATGGCTTCTATAGTAGCATTCCATTACGAGTCTATTCTCTTTTGTTGGCCATTTCTTTCTTTAGGGGTTTCCTTTTGATGGTTATCATGGCTGTGCTGTGTTTGTTCGGCATCATTTTGTTCCCTGAAATTACAGGCTATACTTACCTGTTCAGCGTCCATGTTATTTGAGTTTCTGAAACTAGAGAGTTGGCCAACATTCGCAGATGACGACCGGGTCCCCCATGCTGGCTACCAAAGGAGCATCTGCCGATCATGACACCCAGATCTTTCTTCTGGGTCCCAAGGTTTGGATTATTTGTAATTGACATTTTTCATGATTTGGTATTTGTGGCAACACCGAGAACAGAATTGTTTTACCTGTGGTTCTGATGCAGGGATAGTGTAAAGCTCCCATGTATACAGAGGTTATCGTGCACTATCACACATACATATGAGACAAAAGAAATAACTAAAAATTAACTAAGTATTCTACTTAGTAAAAGTCAAAAGTAATGCTCTGAAATAGGGCGTTTGAAGATAGGTCTCCCTTACACCATACTGTTTAGCCGCTGGAAATATTGTATGGGAAAAGAGGAGAAAGGCAATTTTCCCCGCCAATTTGGTAGTATTTAATTCCCTCGTTCAAAGGCGGGGCAAATTTCTACGTCAATATCGGTAAGAAGTCTGGTTTATGTTATAAATTCGAACTACCATTTAACTAGATAATTTGCCTGTCGCCCGTCTGGATATTTTTGCATTCATTTTTAGAGGATTTATTATTATTATTATTATTATTATTATTATTATTATTATTATTATTATTATTATTATTATTAATATTATTATTATTATTGTTATTGTTGTTGTTGTTGTTGTTGTTGTTGTCAAAAAACTTGTACTAGGAGGGGAAGTTGCTGCAGAATGCCGGATTTGTGGTAAGACCTCAGAGTCAATTGTGAACCTTGCAGCAGGGTGTAGTGGACTGGCCTAGAGAGAGTACCGCAAAAGGCACGATCGCATGGGACTCCGGATATATTGGGAGGTGTGTAAGAGGGTTGGAGTGAAGTGTGCTAGAAAATGGTTTGAGGAGGTGCCTGATGAAGTGAAAACAAGTGAGGATGGCAAGGTAGAAGTATGGTGGGACAAAAGTGTCATAACGACCAAGCAATTGGAACATAATCGTCCGGATTTGGTCATCATTGACAAAGTCTAAAAAAACTGGCAGATTGTAGACTTTTCAGTACCCTGGGACAGGAATGTAAGAGAGAGGGAGAATGAGAAGTGGAGCAATTATACTCCATTGGCCTTGGAGATCAGGCGTTTACACGGGAATAAAACACAAATAATCCCGGTTGTAGTTGGGACGCTAGGAGTAGTATCAAGTCATCTGGGAGAACAATTGAAAAAACTACAAATCTCCGATGTTTTAGGTGGCCTTCAGACCTCTGCAATTGTAGGTACCACCAAAATCCTTAGGGAAACCCTTGATCTTTGAAGCTCCTTGTTTTAAGCCGGGATTAAGAGAAATCCTCTGGAAATGAATCCCATCCATTTCCGGAGAGATGTTGATAAACGAAATCAGAATTATTATTATTATTAAGTTTATTATAATCCTATAAAAGTATGTTTTTAAAAAGTCTTTAACACGATGTTTTTGCTTTTCAAAGAAATGAGTCATATCATCAGAAGAAAAAGCAATTAATTAAGTATTGGTTAATATTATTAATAAAAAAAACATATTACAGTCATTTATGAATCCTGAAAGGAAAACGAAAACAAATTCACGTATAAAAGTAAGAATAACTATTTATAACCGAAGAAAGCTGAGCCTGGCCAATCCAAGATGACCATTAAAGACTACCAAGGTCATGCATGTAAGTGGAATGCCAGGTCAATCCTTCTGCTTTCCAACGTGTGTAGTGGTGATGTACGCACACTTTAACAATCATATGAAAGGATGATCTCGGCTGCGGTCGCAAAATATGATGATTTCAAGATACATTTTAAGGTGTTAACGAATCATCCAATAAAATATCATATAAAAGTAATAGAAAGCAAAAATTCACACGAAAACACCTAATATATTTGAAGATGATTATATATATGTAAAAGCATTGAACAACAGGAAAAATAAAAACCCAATTCTCTATGGTGAATGAAAAACTTTGGCGTCTTGGCAGCCAAATTTTCGCCCAAAACTAATTAAAAAGTTTACTGTATGCCTGTTTATCCTTTACGTAAAATTTCAAATGTTTGAACCCAAAAGTGGCTCAATGTTTACTAGAGACCGAAAAAGTCAAATCTTTTGAACTTTAATCCTTGACAGACAAATTTTCGAGCAAAAAAAAAAAAGGTTAAAAAGCTTGCCCTATGTCTGAATACACTTTATTTAAAGTTTCAAATGTTTAGACTAAAAATTGGCTGAGTGACTGGATAAAAACGGCGGAGGTCATTTTTTTAAAACTTTGACCCCAATTTTGACGTCTTAACATTCATTGTTTTGGGCTCAAATCAAATTAAAAATTTTGATCCATGTCCAAGTGAAATTTCAAGTGTTTCAACCTAAAATTGGCGGAGGAGTTTGGCAGAGTTTTGAAAGGTCAAATCATTAAACGTTGACCCCTTGACAGCCAAATCTCTGGCTTAAATCGGATTAAAAGAATTTTTAACAATCTCAATACCCCTTATGTCAAATGTCGAGTCTGTATACTGAAAATTGACAGAGTAGTTTGGTGGTGAAATGTATACAAAGAGACAATTTCACCTCCCCCCACATATATATATATATATATATACATATATATATATATATATATATATAACATTATTGTGTTAAAATATTCAAGGCATTAGAACCTTATCACCTTGTCTTTTTTGAGTTCGTAGGTTGGTAATCAACCTCCAGACTATCAGAAATTAACACAGAAAGTGAAACAAATTAAGTATCTTAAAATGCCAAATCGGCGTGAATAAACAATAAACAGCAAGACAGTATTCAACGACTGACGTCGGAATAATTATCGTCGGAATTATGCCTCAAAGTGTTTTCCTTGACATTATCTGAAAATAAGACAAAGTCTGTTCTGGGTAAAGTTTGTATCCGTTTGCGTGTCATCTAATACACTTACAAGACTACCAACCCCAAATCATTGCCCATCTATTCTGCAATGAAGTGTAGTACTATAACACTCCAAATGTAATCAAAAAATGCTTCATTGTTTCTATTTTTCTTTTCTTATTGACAGTAACTTTACGCCAAAACGACGAAAGAATGAAAAAGAAAAAAAGTTACTTTCACCCTACTTAGATGCAAAAATATATAATTGATCACTAGTGTTAATATCAACAAGCAATCCTGTGAAAGATTATGAATATTTAATATGTCACCTACTCTGTTGTCATCATCTATGACGAGCAGAGTTATATTTCCCTTTTTGACCTGAGAAACAATCACATATTGACGAACCATAAAAATAAAAAAAAAATCGCAATATCTGTGTCATCGATTTCTATCAATATTCAATAAGCCGTAACAAAAAAACTATTTTCTTAAAAACAATGTTTAATGATTTTGGTCAGCGTATTTTTCTATAATACTTCTTACCCATAAACGTGGGAATTTCATGGAATCAGGGTGTCTTATAAGTAATATCGTTAATTCGTAATATCGTTAATTCAATCTGTATTCCCCGGTGACAGCATCTCAGGTTACCATTAACATTAAGTGAACGTGTCTGTGTGTATGTGAGACTGTACATTTTCCACCACAATAACCCTGTCATTTTTAAGTCTACAGACAGGAAATTTGATATACAGGGTATTGAGAGTTGGAAACATCTTTGTAATTCATTTTCGGCCAGAAATTTGGCTTTTAAGGGGTTAAAGTTTAACGATTTGACCTTTGAGAACTCTACCAAACTCTTCCGATAATTTTGGGTATAAACAATTGAAATTTTAGAGATACGTTCCTTGAACATGGATCTAACTTAATAACTTGATTTGCGCCGAAAACAATTAATGTTCAGGGGTTAGAATAATGATCAAAGTTTAAACAATTGACCTTCGCGGTCTCTACCAAATTACTCAGACAATTTCTGGTCTAAACATTTTAAATTTTACATAAAGGGTATTCAGAGATAGGGCACGCTTTTGAATCGGTTTGGCTCGAAAACTTTTAGTTACAAAAATATAAATGTATGTATGTTTGCATGTCTGCCTAAAGCTTATCGTTTGAAGTTCAACTTTTACAACGACAAATATCGAAAAATTGGCTAAAAATATTAATATCTTCACCTTCAACTGGGCACTTTTTTACAGGGGGAGCGCTTTTTTCGCCGATATTTTTGAAAGTCATCACACCCTTTCCATTTTCTAGCCTTAATGTTAACATAAGTCACTTCCGGTTTGGCGGTAGTTGTAACAGCAAAGACGTCAGGAGTTTTCCAGTTCTTTTTCTCCATTGCGGTACGAGTACGAGCCTGCTTTCCTAATACGACTTGTTTTTTGCTCAACATACAGATCCAAACACCCGGGCAACGCCGGACTAAAATGCTAGTCTATATATCTATAAAAGTGAAAGTGTCTGTGTGTGTGTGTGTGTGCGCGCGCGTGTGTGTGCGTGTGTGTGTGTGTGTGTGTGTGTACATTCTCCTTCGCAATAACTCTGTTAATTTTCAGTCTACAGATTCGAAATTTGATATACAGATTACTGAGGTTTGGAGAAATCGATATGATCGGTTTTTGGACAGAAATTTGGCTGCCAACAATTTGACTTTTGAGAACTCTACCAAACTCCTCCGACAATTTTGGGTCTAAACACTTTAAATTTTAGATATAGATTCCTTGGACATGGATCTAACTTCATAACTGTATTATAGTCCAAACAATAGATATTAAGGGGACATAATAGGGGTCAAAGTTAATAATTGACCTTTTTTTTTGCACAACATACACCTCCAAATACCCGGGCAACGCCGGGCACCTATGCTAGTATATCAATAAACGTGAAAGTCTCTGTCTGTCTGTCTGTGTACATTTCTCTACACAATAACTCTGTCAATTTTTAGTCTACAGACACGACATTTGATATACAGGGCACTGAGATTTGGGAAAACCTTTGTAATCCTTTTTCGGTCAGAAATTTGGCTGTTAAGGGGTCAAAGATCAACGATTTGACCTTTGAGAACTCTACCAAACTCCTCCGACAATTTTGGGTCTAAACACTTTAAATTTTAGATATAGATTCCTTGGACATGGATCTAACTTAATGACTTGATTTGAGCCGAAAACAATAAAGGTTACGGGGTTATAATAGGGGTCAAAGTTAACAAAAATGACCTATGCGGTCTTTTTCAAATTACTCAGACAATTTGAAATTTTACATAAAAGGTATTCAGAGATAGGGCAAGCTTTTGAATCGGTTTTGCTAAAAAATTAGAGCTACCAATATATAAATATATGTATGTATGTATGTATGTATGTATGTTTGCATGTCTGACTAAAACTTTCGACAGGGGCGATGGATTTTCACAAAATCAGTATCGTTTTTAAGCCCAATCCTTCAGACGACAAATACCGAAAATTGGCTAAAAACATTAATTTCTCCACCCTCAACTAGGAACTTTTTTACTCTCCTTTCGATTGTCTAGACTTTATTTAGAACTACGTACCTTCCGGTTTGGCGGTGGTCGTAACAGCAAAGACGTTACGTTTTTCCCGTTCTTTTCCTCCTTTGCTGTACGGGTTCAAGCCTGCCTTCATACTACAACTTTTTTTGTTTTTTAATCAACATACACCTCCAAACACCCGGACAACGCCGGCCTAAAATGCTAGTGTATATATAGAAACAAATTCGTTTAATTTGGCACGTACACATTTATATGTTTCAAATTGTATTCATGCGTAAATGAATTGAAACAGGTGTCTGCCTTTCTTGCTTTCTCTCTCCCTATCCCCCCTCTCTATACATCGTACACATGCACGCATATCCATATATAAAATGAGGTATGCGTATATGTTTGTATATTTGCATCTACATGATTCACCCCTAAACTAATTAATCGATAATTATTAATTTTGTAACAAAGCTGATAGTTCTAAAGGTCCGTAACGAAATTTAATTTAGTTAATTTAGTTTGATTCCAACGATGCAATAAAATTAATCCTGCTAGTGGAAATCGATTTCTTGTGACATGTTAACACTATATTCATTCGTTCATTCAGGCATTATCCACCTATTTATCTTCTTCGTGAATTCATTGTTGCTCATCACTCTCAACCCCTGTTTTCTCGAAAGTGTTTGATGTATTGCCACAGCTGTCTTTGTAGTTGTACAGAGAGGAGGTTGAAGTTTCTTTCTGTCCGAGCAGTGCCCTAACTGGGCAATTGTTATAACTATTGTACCCAAAGGAATTTTCTGCCCGGCACAACGAGATACGAAACCATAAACAGTATTATTCCTTATTGCTTCCCTATTGCATCACTCACCTACTTTCCATGGCCCCACGTTACCCTCATCAAGGGGCTGATCATGACCAAACCTGGCATGATGATGTACCCCACCTATGGATAGGGCACAGAATTTTCCAAGGTCAAAATAACATTCTATGCATATATATTATCCTACAGCCCAAACCACTGGATCGATCCATGACCAAATCTTATATGATGATGGTCGCCGATCTAGGGATGGTGCACACTATTTTTCAAGGTCAAAATTAAAGGTTATGGTCATATTTATTTCGGCTCTCCATGAGCCCCCCCCCCACTTAGGGATGGTGCACAGCAAGTAGAGGTTCGCCTTTATCCCGGGAGCCGCCATCATGGCAACGGTCAACATCTTCGTGAATTTGACCCAAAACTAAGAAATGTTTCTATCCGTAACCTTTGAAGCCTACTACCCTAAAATTCATTAACATCTGTGTGTTGCAAACTTTTTGTTTTATTTTTTTCCTTATTCCAGCTTTGACTTTAATCCTGAACAGTTCAAGTGTACTTGTCTTGTTTTCTTTTTATTTATTTATCGTTTTTTTTCTAAATCTTTTTTGTCAAATATATTATTATAAACCGATACTTTTTTCTTATATTTAAAACGAAAAAAAAAGTCTCCCATGAAAATGAACATTTACCAAATTATACTTGTACTATTATCTGAAGTCAAACACGCGGCTTTTTTTCTCTACAGCATTCATTACCTTTAGCTAGTCTAAACTTAATACGTAACTCCAACCAGTTTTTTAAACGAGTTCTTAAAATGTAAATTAATAGAAAATAACCAGACTTTGCAATTTGATAAAAGTTCTATTATAGTATATTTATTATAGGGGTGAGCTGGAATGCTCGAACATTTTAGCTCGAGGTAGATAAAGGCAAAAAGTATCCATGCATTTATATGGGAGGGGAGACTATCTTTAAATACTATCCTAAACTGCGAAGGGGGCAACGGACATACTAAGTAGATATTAATAATCCTCTCACCGTTTTTTTTAAATGGAGAGTAGATAATGCATGTGGATGTGTTATAAGCAGCTCCAGTAACTCTTGCTTCTCCTTTTTTGTCCTTCAGTCCTCATTTCCAATGAATGGTTTTTCTGACAAAGGGTGAAGAAAAAGCTATTTTCCAGATCGGTAGTACTTCGTGAACAGTAGCCTGAGATGTCGGAAATTTTCTGTTTCCATGTCTATCCCTGTGGTCAGGTCACTAGTAAGGGTGCTGGAGGTAAACGTTTCATCTGGGCTGACGTTATCCGCCTGATAGTCAAGGACCCGAACCTTGGATTAACCAGTAAAGAGGCTGTCATATCAGCAGGTGCAAAGTACCGGGGCTGCTGTATTGCCATTTGATGAATTGATTCTGGACCATGCAGTAGTTTCTTGTAGAGCCTCTTGATGCTATACTAGTGGGTAATTGTTACGGCTTTAACTTATCATGTGCTACAAAAAAATCCTGTCTTTTTCTCTCTTACTTTCCCTCTCTGTCCTGCTCCAACAAAGTCTATCGACCTTTTTCAGAAATCCCAAACCTCAATATAACAAATCTCCAGAAAAAAATACGAATAAACCTAGAACCCCATCATCTAACGTAGACCCCGTCTACCATGTCTCCTTCTCCAATATCAGAGGTCTACGTTCAAACCTTCCAGAGGTTGAAACACAATTGCAGGAGACGAAACCGGACATATTCTAATTGAAACTGGCATAGGGCCGACCACTTCCCTTGATGAGTTCATAATTAAAGGATACTCTAACTTAACATCTAAATCTGACTCCCAAGATCGCCATCGGCTAACATTCACATTTGCGATGACTTCAATGTCCATAATGTGGAATGGCTGACCAACTCAAATAAGACCGATGACGAGGGGAGGTTTTGTTATGATTTTGCCATTGCCTATGACTTCACTTAGATTGTTCATGAACACACCCGTGTGCCCGATACTACCGGTCAGTATGACAGCCTTCTAGACCTTTTTCTCGCATCTTCCCCTGAGATATGCTCATGTTCCGTTCTATCTCCTCTGGGATCCTCTCACCACTCCGCTGTATCAGTTAAGATAAAAATGAAATGAAATAAGTCTCCAGATGTGCCTCTCCACCGGACTGTATATCGATACTCTATAGCTTCAGTACATTTATATCGGATCTACCTCTGCATTCCATGTTTAAAAAGTATGTGTCCTCTATAGTATCAGATCTGACCGAACGGTTAATTGTAGGCATAGACCTATTCATACCATCCAAAATATTCCAACAAAAACCCAACAGCCAGCCATGGCTCTCCCCAGAATTAGCTGCTGCCATCACGCACAGAAATCACTTTTTCCATAACTACCAACATAATAGATGTATTGAGACTAAAGCTGCTTTCAAGACTGCCAGCAACCACTGTAAAAGAGTAATAAAAAATGCAAGAGAGTTATATGCTTAATCCGTTAAATCCAAAGTAGCAGAGCAGCGGCTTGGTTCTCACCAGTTTTGGCAAATAGCAAATAGGATCCTAAACAGAAGCGTGCGTTCTATCCCACCCATTATCAATGGACCAGAGGTCATCTCATCAGTATCAGACAAGGCCAAACTATTTGCCAAGAACTTTGCAGCTAATTCTACCTCATGCGACGAAGGCTATCAACTCCCCGTATTTCCTCCTATAACGGACAACACGCTCTGCAACATACAAATATCTGTGCATGAGGTCGCCAAGCTTATCAAGAACCTTTACTCCAGCATTCCAGTTATAGTGCTGAAAAAGCTCAACCAGAACTTTCTCCCATACTTCCAAAACTGTTTAAGCGTTGCCTAAGAATTCAGGTGATAAGTCATCTTCCTCTCAGTACAGACCAATAAGTCTTCTGTGTTTCATGAGTAAGTTACTGGAATCCATATTAAATAAAGAAGTAGTCATCCATCTCAGCAGAAACAACCTTCTTAGTGACATGCAATATGGTTTCCGCTCCGCAAGATCTACAGCAGATGTGCTAGCGGTTATATCTCATAGGATTAGTGAATCTCTTTACAAAGACTTCCTTTCCAGGACAATTGCTCTTGACATATCAAAGGCCTTCGATAAGGTATGGCATAAGGGCCTACTTCACAAGATTTTTAGCTATGGTATCACTGGAAATGTTTTCTCAATTATTAAATCATTTCTCTCCGATAGGTTCATAAGAGTAGTGGTTGATGGGCAGAAATCAGAGGCCCACAATATCAATGCAGGAGTCCCTCAGTGGTCCATCCTGGGCCCAACTCTCTTCTTGATCAACATCAATTATCTACCAAAACATATACTTAAATTATTCGTTAACGTCTATGCTGATAACACAACCATCTATAGCAACACATCAAAGGCCGTAAATGACAAAGTTCTCTCTCCTCTGATCTTAAGCGCGTGGTACAGTGGGGGAAGAGGTGGCTGGGCACTTTTAATGCATCCAAAACCATGCTTCTATCTTTACATCATCAACGCGCTGATCCTCATCTGGCATCAATTGAAATGGATGGCTCTCGTCTTGGGGAGGCTCCATATTTTGACAAGCTTCTGGGTTTGACCTTTACTCCTGATCTTAAATGGAACACGTACATCAGATCTGTTGCCAAGGACGCTGGGGAAATTGTGGGATCCTTTTACCGATCCAGAAAATATCTCACTACTGATGCAATTCTCTATCTATATAAAAGCCAATTACGTTTAAGGATGGAGTACTGCTGCCACATCTGGCCAGGTGCTGCTAAAAGCAGCCTATCCTCCCTTGCAGAGTACAAAATAGACTTCGTGGCTTAGTGCGGGATGCCCTTTTCTCTTCCCTGCAGCCTCTCTCCCACAGAAGAGACGTTGCGAGCCTGTCTTTGTTTTATCGTTATTTCCATGGCAGGTGCTCGTCTGAGCTCCAATCTCTCGTCCCCGCTCTCACGAAAAACACCCGTAAGCTGAAACTAATGTCAACAATTTTCCCCACTTTTAATCTGTGCCTAAATCCAAACGTAGATTCCATGAGCAGAGCTTCTTTCTTAGAAGTGCACGACTGTGGAACTCTCTTCCGTTTGCCTGTTTTCCACCTGACTACAATTTGGATGTCTTTAAGTCCAACATAAACAAATTCCTGACAAACCGCTCTCTTTAGTAAGACACCCTATCAAATACTCAATACTAATGATTACTACGATACCATCTAATTGATTACTGTACACGCAATAACCCTTATCCCCGAGTGGTTTCCGGGCCTTGATAAGTGGTGACTTCACCCCAATCCCCTCAAGCATTTTTCATAGTTCATAGTTGTATTTAAGACACTTCAGGAGGTAGTTAAAAACTTTTAAACACCTTAAACAATATTTGCTTTTACAATATCCACTTACTGCAAGAGTGCACGGGAAGCGACGACCCGAGCATACCGAAACGTCTGGCGTGAGTTATAATATCACATATTTCAATGGAATCTATTTCATAATCATTAAACACCAATTAATCATGATTTGAAGAAATCACTTCATTAGACTAAAAAATGATCGAGATTGAAACGAGAGTTAAGATTACCTCCGTTTTTTATAAGATAATCGGGTATGGTTTACGCTCTGTAAGAAAGTGAGGTGTATACTTTGCAAATGTCAACAGTAAGTGAGCAGTATACATCTCAGTTTCTTCTAGAGCGTGACTCACACTGGAACATGTATGCACATATGTAACCAATAAGGTTTGTATAATAAACATTATATACCAGCTCTGTCCTCCACTGAGCCCAATTTAATAATTACGCGGGTTTCATTACATTTACATCTAGGAAACTAATCTATACAACCATTATACCTACCTACTTACATACACACACATGCACACACACGCACACACACACGCATATATATATATATATATATATATATCATAACGATAAGAACTTGAATAAAGGTATAGAAATAGGAGGCATGTTACAAAATGAAAGCGAAATATGAAAATCATGTTCACACGATCAAATTTATTCGCCTTTCTGTTTAGCATATCGAGTATATGTAGCATCTGTTCACATAATATGAGAAGAAAAAGAATCGATATTTTCAGACATTCGATGATCTCATAATGCAAACCTGTTTAAATATTCACCCTAAAAAAGAAGTGACTATTTCTTGAGATACAATAAATAATGCTTATAAAAACTCACAATTTGATGTAAATGCATACACTTCTTCACTTAATAGTCGGATGAAAGGCCATTTAGTTCGAACTTTCTAAGCAATCACTAACAATTCTAACTAGAGTGGACATTGTTTTTATATTTCTTCTTCAACTGGGAAACTGAGTAAAAACAAATCTTATTAACCAATTACATTTTGCTAATACAGTAATATATTTGGATTATTTGGATTATTCTAATTACTGTTCTCGTTTTGGGGAGTGTGGAGCTACTCCTTAATTGCCATTGCTCAGAGGTCCACTCTTACCCAAAGTGGTAGTACCTGTTAGGGTTAAATAGAAACCTACTTGAAAAGAAAATATATTCTATTAAAAAATCTTTCTTCAAATCACTGGATTCTTCATTAAATAAAGGGTTGATATGCCGTAAAACAAAAACAACCAACCAATAAAATAGCAATATTGAGAATGGTCGGCAAAATTGGCTGACCATCAGGATTAATGAAAACCATCAAATAACTTTATCTGAATACGAAGAGGCACTTCAACTTCGGCGGCAGTGCATTTTCTAAACCTGCTGTGACGTGGCTTGAACTAGTTCATATATATGTAACCTCGAATCTTCTTCAAATATATCTTATCGAAATCAGGAATATTTCTGTCAAACTCGGGACCCTGCATGAAATATCGAAGAAGATCGGAAAATACATCAGCTGACATATGTTAGGAATAACGCTTGAGATAAGAACAGTTGTTCGGATAAAAAAAAAAACAAAAAAAAAACAAAAAAAAAATTATCAATTCTTATTCCATAATTTCAAAAGCATCCAAATAAAAAAGTAATTTCGTTTTTTTTTTATTATTAAATATTTAAATATATGCACTCTCATCCGCGAGAGGATGTTAACAAAATTAACCAAAGTGTTTTGGAATAAAATTGACTTTTAACGGTCCCTGACACTATAAATTGATTTTAAATGTTACGTCGTGTCGTCTTGGAATCGGTATCGTTTTCTTTGTTGTTATTCGTATTAGCACGGGAATAGTAGTGTTGATGATAATGAAGCGACATGTCACATGCTTATAATACCATTTTGTTACATAGGCATCACCACTTATCAAGGCCAAGAGGTCACTCGAAGATAAGAGTTAAAGAGTGTACAGTAGAAATTGGATAATATAGTAAACGTTAGTAATGGAAATTCGGTAAATTTTTTTAACTTATATGGAACGGCTCATCAAAAACTTGTGTACGTTAGACTTGAAGAGAACCATATTGTAGTGAGCTGGAAAGCAGGAAAACGGTGGACAATTCCATAGGCGTGCAGTTCTAAGAAAGAAGTTTTGCTCATAGAATTTACGTTTAGGTTTAGGCACAGATAAAGAGTGGGGGGAATTATTGATAGCGTTTTCTGCTAGACGGGTGTTTCTTGTGAAAGTTTGGCGAGGGGGATCATAGATTGGAGCTCAGCCGAGCACTTGGCATGAAAATAAAGATAAAGCAGAGAAAAATTCGCAACATCTCTTCTGTGAGAAAGAGGTTGCAGGGAAGAGAAAAGGACATCCCCTGCGAGGTTACGAACCTTTCTTATGTGCTTATCAGCAAATGGACCATAACCGACATTTGTTCTCAAATCATATTCTTACATATTTCTGAGTCGGGATTCTTAACAAGATATCAACACAACATGCGGTGAAAGTTTTCTTCCGAATCAATTCAAACAATTGCGTGTGTGCATTAAGTTTATATAACAACCTTTCTTAATGCTCGTTCCTTCCATTGCCACCATCACCACTAAGCCCGTAAGCAAGGTTAATTTGTATTAGCCGGGCATGCAACATCGTTACAAGGCCAGTCAAAATACTTCGTTTAATTTTCTCCCAATCCACAATGTCTATTTTAGGGTTTCTAGATATTCCACACATAAAAATATACGATTTCATGTCGATTGAACATTTTACCGGTTTCTTCTATAATCATTCTGTGGTTGATAAGAAATCATTAGCAGTCTGCCACAGAAGGCTACCACACCGAAATAATCGAGATTCGTAATATAATTAATGAAAGTTATATTGAGAAGACACCTGGCCTTGATGGAAACCCTATGGATATTTACCGTACGGAAATGATAAAATTGCGGCAAAGTTCACCGTCCAATATCTGGCACATGGAGAAGTGCGCATATACCCTAATACTGGATAGATGAAACTTTGATCTCGTTATATCAAACAAAAATGAGCTCAATCCGCTTGTAGCAATTGTCGAAGTATAAGCTTTGATGGAATGGATGAGGTCTGTTCAAAGCTTTTGATTAACAAACCTGCTGTGTGCGTCTGTCCATCCGCTATCCCGGGATGCGAGATAAGATTTACATATGGTTGTGGCGCGATGGGTATTACCTTTTCTTCTCGAGCACTTCAGGAGAATTTATCGAACAACAGATATTTGGTTAACTGGGGAAAGTTTTTCACGTGCTTAATATCGGGTTGACAAGAAAGTTTTTTACGGAGTTTTATTTATAAATTGAGATGAACATATCTCGGCTCAAACAAGATTTTATTGATCGAAATAAGCACCATCAGAATCAACACACTTCTGCCAGCACAAAACAAGTGTATTTATGCCAGTAACGTAAAAATCTTGCATTAGGAAGGCGTTGTTGATATCTCTTAGTTTTTTTAAGCATTTCTTATGCAGAAAATTGTTGGAATGCTTGAAAAAATAGTAGTCTGTAAGTGAGATCTCTGGAGAGTATGCGATGCGACAAAGTTTCGTGGCCAATTCGTTAAACGCCTGTTAGGTCAGTTAAGCTAAGTGCGATCGCGCATTGTTGTGAAGGAGAATTGGGCGTTTCTGTTGACTAATGGTGGGTATTGTTGTCGAAGTTTATGGTGCATTTCATCCATTTGTTGAAAGTACTTATTCGCCGTAATGGTTTCGTCTGCATTTAAAAAATGTAATTGATGAGAGTGGTCACAGGCCACCAAACAATCACCATGCCCCTCTTTTGGTGCAACTTTGGCTTGGAGAAGTTCCGTGGCAGTTCGTCAGCTTCTAACCACTTAGCTGAGCGTCACCGGTTGTCGTAAAGAACCCACTTTTCACCAAAAGTCATAACCTGGTTGAGAAACAGCTGGTTCTTGTTGAGTAAAAGTAAACGAAAGGGGGCACTTTATAACAGTGTTTTCTTTGGTAGTCATTCAATTCGTGAGGCATCCATTTATGAAGATTTTTATCTTACAAATCTCTTTTAAGAGGTTAGAAATTGTCGTATACGTTCAGAAGCAAGTTCTCGTACAGTTGTGCATGGATTGGCTTCGACTAAGGCTCTTAATTGATCGTTGTCAACAACCGATGGCTGACATCTATACTCATCATCTGCAAAACTCTCATAATCACCACAAAATTTCTTAAACCACTATTGTGATGTGCGTTAAGTAGTGGTTCCTGGGCGAAACGCTTCGTTCATATCGCGAGCTGTTTCAGCGGCTTTTCATCCTAGTTTGATCTGAAAGAAGAATAATGTTCGAATGTGCTTTTTGCTATCTTGTATTCAACATTCTTAAAAGAATACATAATTGTTTTAAACCGATTGTAATTAAAACAATTAAATAGAGCGAAAAACGCTTTTTAAAATAATATATGAAGTATTGTGACAAAAACTTATTTGAAAATACATCATTTGAAATCAAAATTTTCCAAGCCCTTTCTTCTGAAGCCAATAAAATAGGGTCCTGGATATGACCTTAAACTATATCCGATGGTGAGGCCCCAGCTTGCGGGCTTTGGGGAGTGTGGAGCTATTCCTTAATTGCCATTGCTCAAAGGTCCACGCTTACCCAGAGTAGTAGTACCTGTTAGGGTCCCAATTATGGGTTAAATAGAAACCTACTTGAAATAAAAATATATATTCTATTAAAAAATCTTTCTTCAAAATCACTGGATTCAGCATTAAATAAAGGATTGATATGCCGTAAAACAAAAACAACCAACCAATAAAATAGCAATATTGGCTGACCATCAGGATTCATGAAAATCATCAAATAACTTTATCTGAATACGAAGCGGCACCTCAACTTCGGCGGCAGTGCATTTTCTAAGCCTGCTCTGACGTGGCTTGAACTAGTTCATATATATTCAAGAGAAGCGAATTGACTTGGAGTCAATTGAAGCTGAAAGTTAAAATGCGAACTTGTTTATTTGTCAACTTGTTATGATGTTAGTCTACCGGAAATTATTAAAGTGGTCGATTATTATGATGAAATTATAATAGTTGATTATTATGATTGGTACAATTATAATTGTTATTTATAGATAAAAATATTTTATTGATAAGAACAGTTATGTTAAGTTGAAATATTTACTTTAATAGTTTTCAGTAATGGTAATTTGATGCTAATTTGACAGATGGAATTTAAGCTAATCATAAGATAAGCAAATGTACGTGACAAAATACCCAGCACGGTTCCGTTGGTTGCGTGTAGTGATGACGTAATAAAAATAGATTTTGAAATGTAAAGTTGTAGTTATGAGGGACAACAGTTCCATAAGCAACGAGTTATCATGGGAATAGATTTTTATGACAGGACACCCATGGAAGTCAGAAGTCGGCGACTTAGAAAAATGTAATTTTATACAAAGCGTGCTAACTCTGAAAAAGAACCGATCATAGAATAAATGAGTATATCAAAATATAATTCCCGGCTAAGCGTTTTCACTTTCGGAGAGAAGCATCTTTTAATTTGGGACGCATGGAAGAGACACATGGAAGGAAGATTTGAGGTATGTTTTTGCTAGTGTTCCAACCGACAACGATTTCTATAACCTGTTAATTTATGTATAAACACATCTACCCATAATAAAGAATAAACTATTCGAATCACATATGACAACGTAAACACTCCTGCTGTAAAAAAGGACTCATTATAAAAACACACATCTGTTATATATATATATATATATATATATATATATATATATATATATATATATATACAAGGCAAACATATATACGCTCGTTATACAGCTACGCTGTTTATATACATCCCCACTATGTAACGAAGTCACGTATCAGTTATTGCTACTTGACACCGACTTCTATTATTGTATCTAATAGAATAAAACACTTATATTTTAGATCTGTTCATTGTTTTCCACCCTACGCCAATAGCTGAAATTGTGGTATTTTTACATTGACCTTATTTTTTATACGTTTTGTCACGCATTATCATACTGTAACATCGGCGTTTTTTGAACCGGATTCAGTAGCATACAAAGTTCAAGATCTTACAGCATCTTCTTCGGGGAATCCTCTATGCCGATAATACGGACTTTGTTTCTTACACTGAGGAGGGGTACATACAGATGATAATAAAACCCATCATCAATCTGAATAAAACTAACAATGCTAACCAGTCCCATAATAATTATAACCCAAAATCTTTATCAAAGAGACTCGTTGTTTGTATATTTGGAGTAATCTCTACTAAGAAGAATTCCTTGATTCTGAAATACTAATAATATTCGAAATGGCTCGCAAAGCTTTTGGTATGTTTGAAAAGTGGTGTAGCCAGACAGAACCATTACTAACAAAACAAAGGTCAGTGTATACGTCATATATTCCATTTAATTTCCTGTATTTCTCATATCCATGGACTATGTATCGCTGACACATTAAGGCCTTGAAGAGTTTCCATTGAACGTGCATCAGGAGGCTCATAAACGTCAACTAGCAATCATTTACATCAGCGATCAAGCTGTAGCGTTGTGTTTATGACATCACACGTTCCTCAAAACAACTGTTATATGTGGAACTGATTAATAAATTATACAGGCAGGAGCCAGAGAGTTCGTATGTCACGTCTGGAACAAGACTTGTAAAACTAAGTCGAAGCTGCTGAACCATCTGCGCAACCACAAACGGCGTTGATGTCTTGAAAAATATGATGTTTTATTCTGTAAAGAACTGGCAATCGCTCACTTTTGTTTTAATGTTGTTATTGTGGGTGGGGCATAGTATCGGATGTCATACATTCTAACCGAAAGATGTTTAATAGATTTTAGTCGTCCATTTAAGTGCAATTCGTTGTATCTATCTTGTACTTGGTTCACTTGGTGTATTTTCCAGGTAGTTTTTGAGATTCTTTTTTCATGAGTGATGTTGCTCCTAAAATTATTGGAATAATGGAGAGCTGCCTAAGATTCCACTTTTATTTCATATCATTAGTATTTCGTAATCCTTTTGTTCAATAATCATATATAATAGCTTCTCTGTCTAAATACTAAATCTGTTTAGCTCATCAAAGATATGAACTTCAAATTTATAAAGAATAATACAGTTTCCGTTTCAGTTATGTACGGCATGATCACGTACACACACCGGTTCCCGCTGGATCACCGAAGTTAAGCAACGTTGAATCTGGTTAGTACTAAATGGGTGACCATTTGGAACTTCCAGGTTCTGTATGTGCTCTATGCTTATATCGGCATTGTTTCAAGTCGTCTTGAACTTCTCCTTGTCACTGGACCCAAACAGTGCCGATTCAGGAGAAATGTGGTAGGGGTTGTGCAACCCTTGCCTTACAATTACATGCACAGCTGGCCCTACAGGGGGTATCCTTTATCTTTCGAGACTGAACGGGGACATCGAATAGTTTCCAATGAAATTGTCTAATTCGGACGTTTTATCTATTTCTTTACATTTTAATATTGTCGTGGCAGATAATTAAATAAATTTTACAAATCTGAACAAATTTTTGATTAGGTTATAACCTTCAGAAACGATAAACATTTATTTTTTTAATATTTTTGTCATATTTCATTATTTGATTCGAAGACTATAGACGTGAAAGCTTAGTCATAGTAACCTTTCAAAGCGATTTTAAAATGAGTCTAAAGCCTCTGCATAAAAACAAAAATCCGCATAACAGTTACTGTAAGGGGTACCCATCAATCGGCGGTTGTTTTTCAGACGAGTCGAATTCACATTGAAAATCGATGTTTATTTCGTTAGACTAACAGCTAACCAATAATTAATTTATAAATTGGTTTCATGCGCATTTTAGACGACATTAAGCGTTTACATATCTCATACAGATTACTACAGAATATTAGTGATATTGGATTTTCATGGGAATACAATCAATAATCCGTTTTTTATTGATATATATATATATATATATATATATATATATATATATATATATATATATATATATATATACGAAGTTGCTGGATCGTTGATACGATCCGGTAACAGAAATATGTGTAACTAAAACAGATAAAACGGTAATATATATATATATATATATGTGTGTGTGTGTGTGTGTGTGTGTGTGTGTGTGTGTGTCTTCTCTTTTCTCCACCATAATAATTCTACTTTATTTATTTGAATGTAGTTGCA
The DNA here is from genome assembly GCF_053919585.1 of Euprymna scolopes. NCBI lineage: Eukaryota > Metazoa > Mollusca > Cephalopoda > Sepiida > Sepiolidae > Euprymna > Euprymna scolopes. The sequence continues at coordinate 166,737,363 of NC_136486.1, forward strand.
AAAATTGGACTTTCGACAAACAACACATTTCATCAAAGATTCGATATGTAAATCATTCATCACCTGATGTTTTCAATAATATCTACGATTTTGCCATCTGTGAGCACCTTATAAAATACAAGTCTGTGTCTCCAAATTTAGTGTCGACTTTTTTTCGTTCTTAGCAAGTTGCGCTCGATTTTTCACTTGGAAATTCTAAAAAAAATTACATCTTTGAGACTTTCTCTTTGTAAGCCAAAGGCAAATTTTTTAGGACAATGTGTTGTCTATTTTATTTCTCCAGTATTTTTGTCCCCCGACATATTTTCCGTTTTCATTAAATGTTTTAATCGTGATTTCTTAACATTGATTTAGCTTTGTTGAGCTGGGTTCGTAACTGATTCGCTAGCCTTTTAATTATTTACCTGTTATTTCATCATGTTCAGTAAATTTGATCTTTATATAGCCAATCTAAAATTATGTACCACCACAATATATATATATATATATATATATATATATATATATATATATATATATATATATATATATTAATCTAGCAGAGGACGGAATTATAATGAAAATCCGAAAATAAGAGCGTATTATTTATAGTTTGTTTACAGAATATTTTAGATGAAATAAGTCATTGGCACCGTCGGTTTCAAATTAGGGACTGTTGTAGATACCCACCAAGCTCTCTTCAGCCAATACTCATCTCTCTGAGATGAGTATTGGCTCTCATTTAAAACTTTCTGTAAACAATATGTATATATTGATTGATATTTATCGCTTATAACAGCCAGCTGTTTCATTTTAAGCGTAAATAATCAGCCCAAGGTTTCTAGTGTGTTTTTTTACCTTTACAGTCGAGATCAGGTTTGTTCTACTACGATTGACCTATACACGCAGACATTCCTTTCTTTTATACCTACAAGATACGTATTTAATGAAAGTCGTAGCTTATAGCATGTTCTTCTGTTTACCCTGAATTTTCCACTATGTTGAAATATCGTTAATAAATATTCGTATGGATAAAAAACTTATTTAACTTTTTTCTAAAAGTACTCTATTCCACGTTAAGTAACCCGAAATCGCTCGATACACCATAACCCAAAACAAAGCATAAAACAAACACCGTGAATAAATATCGGTATTTAATTGCTTCCCAACGAGAGCAGTATGTAGCACAAGGTTGTTTTAAATGTGGGGGCAAAACCAAATTCCCAGAAATTATGGCGGTAGGAAAAAATAAAAAAACCCTACTTTTTTCTATTCAAAAAACAAGAAATATTTAAAGCTATAAAGAACTTAAAACCTTTTTTTCTAAAATTAGTGAATTCAGCAGTAATTAACACAAAAAAGGTGTATATACCGTAAAACAAAATAGTGTATATACCGTAAAACAAAAAGGGTGTATCTACCGTAAAACAAAATGGTGTATATACCGTAAAACAATGGTGTATATACCGTAAAACAAAATGGTGTATATACCGTAAAACAAAAATGTTGAATATACCGTAAAATAAAATAGTGAATATACCGTAAAACAAAATGGTGTATATACCGTAAAACAAAAATGGTGTGTATACCGTAAAACAAAAATGGTGAATATACCGTAAAACAAAATGGTGTATATACCGTAAAACAAAATGGTGTATATACCGTAAAACAAAATGGTGTATATACCGTAAAAGAATGGTGTATATACCGTAAAACAAAATGGTGTATATACCGTAAAACAATGGTGTATATACCGTAAAACAAAATGGTGTATATGCCGTAAAATAATGGTGTATATACCGTAAAACAAAAATGGTGAATATACCGTAAAACAAAATGGTGTATATACCGTAAAACAAAATGGTGTATATACCGTAAAACAAAATGTGTATATACCGTAAAACAATGGTGTATATACCGTAAAGAAAAATGGTGTATATACCGTAAAGCAAAATGGTGTATATACCGTCAAACAATGGTGTATATACCGTAAAACAAAAATGGTGTATATACCGTTAAACAAAATTATGTATATACCGTAAAACAATGGCGTATATACAGTGAAACGATGGTGTATATACCGTAAAAAAAAACTGGTGTATATACCGTAATACAAAAATGGTGTATATACCGCAAAAGAAAATTGTGTATATACCGTAAAACAAAAATGGTGTATATAGCGTAAAATAAAATGGTGAATATACCGTAAAACAAAATGGTGTATATACCGTAAAAGAATGGTGTATATACCGTAAAAAAATGGTGTATATACCGTAAAACAATGGTGTATATACTGTAAAGCAAAATGGTTTATATACCGTAAAATAAAACTGGTGTATATACCGTAAAACAAAAATGGTGTATATACCGTAAAAGAAAATGGTGTATATACCGTAAAACAAAATGGTCTATATACCGTAAAACAATGGTGTATATACCGTAAAATAAAACAATCAACCATTTCCACAGCGTTGTACTCATCAATATGATCGATTACTACTTGTATATGTATTTAAAATCTGTTCGATTTTATTTCAGCGTAGCTGTAATTAGCCAGTGTCACCTGGTTTTCTGAGTTGGTTTCCGTACTGTAAGATTTTTCAAATGTCGTCAATGTTATTTTTTTTATGGTGCAATTAGATTCTTTTTGTGATTTCAAGTTTATTGTGTTTTTAGATAATTTTCTTCAGATGGCAGGTTTTACGTATTTGCTTAGATTTTTTCCTAATTTTCAATTTAAATCTCTCATAAACTGGGACAGTAAAATCTCATGTCTGTAAAGTCGAAATCCTTTCGTGTTGACAATTGTCGTATTTAGTTTTCTTGTTTAAACGATTTTGTCTGTTTGTATTTGAATCTCACAGGAAATTTTTAAGCGTTTCTTTTGTCAATACGTGCTCCGCTTTACGTCTGCAACATTTGTTCATATTTTCAAAGCACATCTCCCAACCCACTAACTTTTCAACCTTGTTACGTATTTAATCACCTTCTTGCGAGAATTTACCGTACTCACTTGGGGTGTCTACATTGGCCAATTGTCCATATCTGTTTTACCTTGAAGGTTTTTTAATCGTGCTCTTTGTGTATAAATTTGTGTTTCCCTGTATCTTTTCACGTTTGCTTTTTTGATGGCCATGTCAGTGATTTCAATTTATAGCATAAGAAATTAAAGAGAATCTAAATTTTCAGTTATATGTTATAATTGCACAATTAAACAAATATATATTGACCTAAAATTTAAATAATATCATTTAAAGAAAGGAATGCCAATTTCAAGAAACTCAAAACACAAAAATTGTCTGGATCAGATAAACAACATTATAAAAAATGAGTTAATAGATGCGTCTCATCTTTAACATAAATGCATTATTTTAATTTAATTAAAAAAAAATAATCATTTAATTTAAATTTTAATTTACATAATAATAATAATAATAATAATAATAATAATAATAATAATAATAATAATAATAATTAATTGCAAAATATCAAGTTTGTGTGTCCTAAAATTTATGTTGTCCCTCCTAGTGTTCCATTTTCCGAATTTGGCCTTGTGGGCCCTAGAAATATGTCATGGTGCTAACAAAACGATATGAACCGATAAGTTTAAACTATCGTCTGCGTAGATTGTGCTACTTCATAATATTCCTTTTCCGTGGTTTTGTTTTTTGTGATTTAAATTGTTATGCCTCGCTAATATACGTATAAATGTTGCGATTCAATCTCGCGACTCCAAATATATCCCACCTTCTACGAAAACAGTCTTTTTACTCAAGCCAGCACAATCTCGTGTTTTAACCTTTTTTTTTTTGTTAAATACGTCTGGCATTACCCTAAACTAGCCTTTAAATAAGATGCCCCCAATCTAAAAACATAAGCTGACCTCACAAGTTGCATTATTGAAACGTAATTATTAGTTTAATCTCGAAGGTTCTATCGCGAGGTGCCAAAAGCAAAATAAATAAATAAATAAATGAAATAATGGGAAAAAAACACTTCCACGGATTAATATGGGAGGGGAGATTATCTTCAAATTCTATTCCAAACTGGGAATGGGCAAAGAACTTATACTAAGTAGATAAAAATAAGTCCCTCTTACCGTTTTTCTTTTTTTTTAATGGAGTGTAGATAATGAAGTGGATGTGTTATCGGCAGCTCCAGTAAGTCTCGCTTCTCCTTTTTTGTCCTTCAGTCCTCATTTCTAATGAGTGATGTTTCTGACAAAGGGTGAATAAAAAGCTGCTTCCCAGGTCGGTAGTACTTCGTGAACAGTAGTCTGAGATGTCGGAAATTTTCTGTCTCTATGTCTATCTTTGCGGCCATGTCACTAGTAAGGGTGCTGGAGGTAAACGTTTTCATCTGGCTGACGTTAACCGCCTGATAGTCAGGGGCCCGAACCTTGGAATAACCACTAAGGATGCTGTCCTATCAGCAGGTGCAAAGTACTGGGGCTGCTGTATTGCCATTTGGTGAATGGATTCTGGACCATGTGTTAACGAGCATCTCTCCCCCCCTCTCTGGCTTTCTTACTCTTTCTATTTTCTCTCTCTGTGTCTCTATAAGAGAATAGAGAAAGAGAGAGGGAGAGGGAGGGAAAGAGAGAGAGGTGAATAACGTGGACAGTGGACACGTTTGCAAAAGAAAGGTCAGCTGACCAAATTACGTATGTGTGACGCGGTTGGCTAGATCTGGAGATTTGATTTGAGCTTTGAAGAAGACGGACGTTTTTCCGTGGTATCCCCCTCTTAACTGGGGAGGGGGGAGACGAACGCTGACGTGTGTGAAGAAGAACCACACAAGCAGATTTCACTTTACACCTGCTGCAGGACCTCTGGGGAAAGTGAAATAAAAAACTATAAAACACATTCATCGTCTTGGAGTGATAAATCTTCGTCAAACAGGTATCAAGTCTCCCTCCAGGATGAGAAATTTCCAGATGATCCGTTTTGAAGAAGCAGAGGTAGGTTCAGAAATTACATGTCACACACACGATTCCCTTTATGATAATCAAACACACAACCATTTATATAAGAGACAATCACACGGAATCTTTGATGTTATATAGTGTATACACCCAAACGTAAAAAGTGCCCCTCAATGATTTAAATGGCGCCCCTAAATGAAGAACTCGATGATAACGAATATATAACATATTCAATTTGGTGCTCGTCGACCAGTCGCATCACCGATGCGATAATCGAACCTGTGTTTAAGAAAATACAACGTGGAAGCATGGAGATTTAGTGTCAAGAAAAAAGAAATAGACTAAAAAAAATGAAAAAAAAAGGACAAGAAAAACAATAAAATGTATGGAAAAAAAAGAAAAAGAAAGAACAGTAAAAAAAAAATACAAATCAACACACACACAACGTAGGGTCCATTAAAACACTAGACGAATTAGAAAAACAATTAAGAAAAAAAAGAAAGAAAAAAAGGAAAGCAATACACACGTACAACTTTTTCACGAAGAAAGAAAAGGAAGACATACAGACACACAGATGTAAAACTTTATATATAGAAAATAGTTTTAAAAAATATGTTTATCGTATTGGGAATTAGCTCGTTATGAACGAAGAAAAATATCACTTAATGTCAACATCAGAAGGGAAAAACAAAGAATGGCCTTATTTTGTAAATTTTTAACAACAGCCAGTGAGAAAACCAAAAAAAAAGAAAAGAAATAGAACATATGAGTGTAACGAGCCTTTACCACAAAGATAAACACGTCAATCACAAATATGTGTTATGAATATTTTGTGTCATTTTTAAACTGTGAACTAAGCGTAACTTTTAAGGAAAAACAATATGTACTTTTGATGAAAAACAATGGATAGGTTCTGAAATGTGATTTATTTTTCCTTTTTTTTCACTAATTGTACGATTTTATTTCTTAGGATTTTTTTTTTCTGACATGGACAATTTTAGTTCCATCGAGTTGTCTGAGACTTTATAAGTGAGTCGTTTTATTTTATTTTAGAAACGACTGTATTTCAATTGTAAATGTCTAGGTATTTTTTGTAAACGACTGTGATTTTTCTTTAATTTTGAATTCTGTGGAATGGTAAAAGATGATGCACTATGCAGCCGACCTACTTGATGACGTGGTCAAATGAGTTTCCACGAATCTGTGTTTTGTTATTTGGAATTTTGTTGTTAGTGAGATGAGACTTTGTGATTGCTTATAAGATATTTTTGTATTTTTTAATTTATTATTTTTATGTAATTGATGTGTTGTCAAACGGTATTGGCAGAATTTTTTTGTTCTTTGACATGTATTTTTTTTCGCAGAATGGTGAGGTGGAATCTTTGCTTGTGGGGTCTATTGAAAGAATGATTAATAAAAGAAAGTACGTGTTAATTAATTAATTAATAATCATAATAGTAATAATAAAATAGGGAAAAAGAGAAAGAAATAAGATTTAAACAGTGTAATAAATGATTTAAAAAAAAAGTTTCGGAAGAGTCAAAGGTTCAGTCGGTATTAATTTCAATTTTCGAAAAGTAGAATAAATGTTCTATTCGACATGAGTGACGTTTTGACCACATAAGTAAGAGAAAAAAAAAGGATAAATATAGGGTTAAATAAACTATATGAAGTAATGAAAGAAAAAAGTGGGGCGTGAATGGAATTTAATTTCTGTGGCAAGCATGTTAGAATTTTGGAGAGGTGTGGAATTATTTGGGTAGTTATTAATTTCATTATTCTCGGGAAATGATTCGAATTTTATTTTTTTTATCGTGATTTCTGTTGATTTCGAGCAGAATCAAAATGGAGCAAGTTTGAGTACTTCATGTGTGGAAATCCGATGTTTTCCGTGAAGCTATGTGTCTTCAAGGCAGGTTGCGCTTACCGACTTTGGAAAAAAAATGTTTTTCTGGCATAGCAGTAAACGGAATGTATTCTGTCCAGCGTGAGCGGATCTAGTTGTAATCAACTTCAGAGAGCAAATGAAATGCCCTCTGACATGGCGTAAGGGGCAGAGGGGGTGCAATGGCTGACGTGGCCATTATGTTACGAATCGCTCAAGAGAAGATGAATGAAATATGTATGCAAGTACTTAGGAAAATAGAAGGCTACCCACCATATGGAATGTTAAGAGGTTTTTTGTTTCCCACAAAATACTAGTAATAAGAGTAGGCTTATGATGAATAGGATAAAGCTGGGGATGGAAAAAATTTTTAAAGTGTAAAAAAAACCCATGCTGGGTGAATTTAATTGGTATTATTAAATTAAATTATTTTGGAATAGATTTGGTTCGTTTAGTTATATTTTAGGGACGTTTAGCGCGTAGTTGCATTTTTTTTTCATGAGAATTACAAGGCGATTAGGCTGTAAAAAGCAGTTTTTTCTGTTGTTTTATTTTTTTTATAAGCCACGGTATTGTTACAAATTAGAAAATTTGGCAGGGGAAATACTATTTTAGAGTAATGAGTACCCTGTTAAAACAATACTAGTGGTTCCAGTGAGTTGGAAGATGCCACGTAGGCCCAAGCAACGGCAATAAGTCTTGTCCAACAAAAGTCTGGCGTGCGAGGTCGCGATAATTCCTCAGGGTACGGAGCGACTGGACAGTCGGTACCAAGCCTAATCACGGGGAGATAGAAGAAAGGGAAAGATGCAGATTACGTAAGGGACAAGATAGAGCCTTATTATTTTTTTAATTTTTTTAGAGGAATGTGTGAGGGATATCTGGGTTGGAATCTTGGGACTTGCTGGGAATGCGGAAAAATCACAAAGGGAAAGCTACTTAGTTAGAAATCGATGCGCAAGTAAGCTTTGGCGCATTAGTTAGGGAGTGATGATTCCGTATCTTGTCGGGTTCCAGGAACTCAAACAGGCTCCGAGTGAATCAGTGTGAAGGCGTATCTTGGCTTAGACCAACCAAGGGAGTTAGTAGAAGAGCTTTGTGAAGTCCCGAAGTAGTAGATAGAATAGAACAAAGCTCCAGTAATAGGACCACTCAGAGAAAGACGTCAGGGCATTACAGTAAAGGAAAAAAACTGGGACTTAGGCCTATGCTGAAAGTCGAGAACGCGAGTGGGATGGTTGGGTCGGTAGAGCATCAGACTTTTAATCTGAGGGTCTGGGGTTCGAGTCCCCATGCGATAAAGCTACCACCAACATGGGGCATCCGACGTTCTGGTCGTAATTGCGATATGCTGGCCCCATTTCGAAAAAGTGATCGAAAATGGACTCCATTTGTTTGGCCAAGTGGTCCAAATAAAGAGCAGAGTCAGTGGAAAATATCCAACAATGCGACCGCCTAGACAAGATGTATATCTGCAAAGCTGTATCTTTGTCTTACTTGGAAGCAAGTTAATGCCGAGGAGAGATTTTCGAGAAGCAGCAGAAGGGTTGATAGTGTAGTAGAAGAGTACTGGTGCCTGATCTTTCGTGGAAAAGGGGTGAGTCCGGAAAGTGAAAAAATAAAGATGTACTTCGGACATAATTATTTTTTTTAGTTAGTTAGTTATTAAAATGTATGGCTTGCGATACATTTTGATAAAAAAGGGGTGGAGGAATGTTAACGAGCATCTCTCCCCCCCCTCTCTGGCTTTCTTACTCTTTCTATTTTCTCTCTCTGTGTCTCTATAAGAGAATAGAGAAAGAGAGAGGGAGAGGGAGGGAAAGAGAGAGAGAGAGAGGTGAATAACGTGGACAGTGGACACGTTTGCAAAAGAAAGGTCAGCTGACCAAATTACGTATGTGTGACGTGGTTGGCTAGATCTGGAGATTTGATTTGAGCTTTGAAGAAGACGGACGTTTTTCTGTGGTCTCCCCCTCTTAACTGGGGAGGGGGGAGACGAACGCTGACGTGTGTGAAGAAGAACCACACAAGCAGATTTCACTTTACACCTGCTGCAGGACCTCTGGGGAAAGTGAAATAAAAAACTATAAAACACATTCATCGTCTTGGAGTGATAAATCTTCGTCAAACAGGTATCAAGTCTCCCTCCAGGATGAGAAATTTCCAGATGATCCGTTTTGAAGAAGCAGATGTAGGTTCAGAAATTACATGTCACACACACGATTCCCTTTATGATAATCAAACACACAACCATTTATATAAGAGACAATCACACGGAATCTTTGATGTTATATAGTGTATACACCCAAACGTAAAAAGTGCCCCTAAATGAAGAACTCTATATAACATATTCAAATGTAACGAAAGCTCAATTTGGTCCCCCTCAAGGATAACCTCGATGATAACGAATATATAACACATGCAGTAGTCTCTGGTGGGGCCTCTCGATGCCATACTAGTGGGTAATTGTTACGGCTTTACCTCATCATGTGCTACAAAAAAAATCCTATCTTTCCTCTCTTACTTTCCCTCTCTGCTCTGCTCTAATCAAGTACACTGACTTGTTCCACAAACCCCAAAATCCTCAACATGAAATATCTCAAAAAAGAAAACACGAATAAACCTAGAACCCCATCGTCCTACGTAGACCCCTACTACCACGTCTCCTTCTCCAACATCAAGGGTCTACGTTCTAACCTTCCAGAGGTTGAAATCCAATTACAGGAGAAGAAACCTGACATATTCTTCCTAAACGAAACTGGAATAGGGCCGACCACCTCTCTAGATGAGTTCATAATTACTATAACCTAATACTCTAACCTAACATCTAAATCTGACCCTCAAGATCGCCACGGGCATGGAGTATGCGCCTACATGAAATATAGCTTCCCATTTGGCAGGGATATCTCCAGAGAAGACCCTAATCTACCTTATATGTGCTTCCGGGTTGCACTTGCTTACACCACCGCATTTATATTTGCCCTCTATAGGCCCCACAACAGTGGAATAACTGTCTTTAAGAGTATATCAGAAAAAAATGTCCACATCCTGTCTGCTCATCCCTCAGCTAACATTGACATTTGCGGTGGCTTCAATGTCCATATGTGGAATGGCTGACCCACTCAAATAAGACTAATGATGAGGGGAGGCTCTGTCATGATCTTGCCATTGCCTATGACCTCACTCAGATTGTCCGCGAGCCCACCCGTGCGCCCGATATTACCGGTCAGTTCGCAAGCCTCCTAGACCTTTTTCTATCCACATCCCCTGAGCTATGCTCGTGTTCCGTTCTATCTCCTCTGGGATCCTCCGACCACTGCGTCGTATCAGTTAAGATAAAAATGAAATATAATAAATCTACAGACGTACCTCTCCACCGTACTGTATACCGATACTCTATGGCGGACTGGGATAGCTTCCGTACATTCATATCTGATCTCCCTCTCCATTCCATGTTTAAAAAGGATGTGTCCTCAATATATCAGACCTGACTGAATGGTTAATTCTATACAATTTAAAAAATTCCAACAAAAACCTAACAGCCAGCCATTGTTCTCCCCCGAATGTGCTGCTGCCATCGCACACACTTTTTCCACGTAATAGATGCACTGAAACTAAAGCTGCTTTCAGAACCGCCAGCAACCACTGCAAAAGAGTAATCAAAAATGCGAGAGAGCTATATGCCCAATCCGTTAAGTCCAAAGTAGTGAGCAGCGGCTTGGTTCCCACCAGTTCTGGCAAATAGAAAATAGGATCCTGAACAGAAACGTGCGTTCTATCCCAACCATTATCAATGGACCAGAGGTCGTCTCGACAGCATTCGACAAGGCCAAACTATTTGCCAAAAACTCTGCAGCAAATTCTACCCTGTGTGACGAAGGCCATCAACTCCCCATATTCCCTCCTATAACAGACAACACGCTATGCAACATACAAATATCTGTGCGTGAGGTCGCCAAGCTAATCAAGAACCTTGACTCCAGTAAAGCAACTGGTCCCGACGGTATTCCAATTATAGTGTTAAAAAAATTACAACCAGAACTTGCCCCCATACTTTCCAAACTGTTTAAGCATTTCCTTAAGGAAAAGTGCTTCCCAACACCCTGGAAAATCTCATCAGTATGCCCTGTATTTAAGAATTCGGGCGATAAGACATCTCCCTCTCAATACAGACCAATAAATCTCCTGTGTGTCATGAGTAAGTTGCTGAAATCCACAATAAATAGAGAAGTAGTCAACCACCTCAGCAGAAATAACCTTCTTAGCGACACGCAATATGGTTTCCGCTCTGCTAGATCTACAGCAGATGTGCTAACAGTTATATCTAACAGGATTAGCGAATCTCTCGACAAAGACTTCATTTCTAGGGCAATTGCTCTCGACATATCAAAGGCCTTCGATAAGGTTTGGTATAAAGGCCTACTACACAAGATTCCAGCTACGGTATAACTGGAAATGTTTTCTCTATTATTAAGTCATTTCTCTCAGATAGGCTCATAAGAGTAGTGGTTGATGGGCAGAAATCAGAGGCCCACAGTATTAATGCTGGAGTTCCTCAGGGGTCCATACTGGGCCCAACTCTCTTCCTGATCTACATCAATGATCTCCCAAAACACATACTAAAATCTTTCGTTGACATCTACGCTGATGACACGACCATTTATGTCAACACATCAAAGGCTGTAAATGATTTTCTCTCTGATACTGTCTCCTCTGATCTTGAGCGCGTGGTACAGTGGGGAAAGAGGTGGCTGGTTACCTTTAATGCAACTAAAACCAAGCTCCTATCTCTGCATCATAAACGCTCTGATCCCCATCTGGCATCAATTGAAATGGATGGCTCTCGTCTAAGGGAGGCCCCAGGCTTTGATAAGCTCCTGGGTTTGGCCTTTACTCATGATCTGAAATGGAACACGCACATCAAGTCTGTGGTCAAGGTTGCTGGGAAAATGGTGGGATCTTTCCACCGCTCCAGAAGATATCTCACTACTGATGCAATTCTCTATCTATATAAGAGCCAAGTAGTCCAAAGATGGAGTACTACTGCCACATCTGGGCGGGGGCTGCTAAAAACAGCCTATCCTGCCTCGACAGAGTACAAAATAGATTCCGTGGCTTGGTGGGGGTGCCCTTTTCTCTACCATGCAACCTCTCTCCCACAGAAGAGACGTAGCGAGCCTGTCATTGTTCTATCGTTATTTCCATGGCAGGTGCTCGTCTGAGCTCCATTCTCTGGTCCTCCCTCGCCAATCTTTTTCAAAAAATACCCGTCTAGCTGAAACCACTGTCAATAATTTTCCCCACTCTTTATCCGTGCCTAAATCAAAACGTAGATTTCATGAACAAAGCTTCTTTCTTAGAACTGCACGCCTGTGGAACTCTGTTCCGCTTGCCTGTGTCCCTCCCGACTTCAACCTGGATGTCTTCAAGTCCAACACAAACAAATTCCTGATGAGCCCCCTCCCTAAGTAATGACACCTCACAATTTCTCCAATACTATTGCTACACTATCCCTTTGATTACTGTACACACAATAACCCTTATCCCTGAGTGGCCATTGGGTCTTGATAAGAGGTGAACTCCATGTAAAAAAAAAAAATCTTTTTTGCATATGACTAACAGAGTTTCACGTTACTTCGTAGGATCCGCCAGCATATAACCGGGCGCGACCGCCAGTTTTTTTTTTTTTTTTTTTTTTTTGCCCATAACCAGAATTCTCACCGTACACAAACGCATACAGAAGTCTAAGATAAACCCTCTTCTTACTTGCTACGACTGTGACAATGCATTTACTCACATTCCCCTAGATAAGTTTCTCTGGAAAAACTTTATAGTCTATACAATAGGTTCATAAACTTTTAAGTGTGTTGAGTACTTGACAGCTATGTTATCCACACACACACACACACACATATACATACACACACACACACACACACACACACATATATATATATATATATATATATATATATATATCACTAGCAGGGTGAGTCGACGTTGCCCGGAATTGAATGATGATCAACGAATGTTTCAGACTCCCATTTTTATTGTCATCGAAGTCGGTGAAATTACCTATTTTTTAATCAAATCAAGTGATCGCCTGCTCAAGTTCGGTACACATCGCGGTGCAACAGGAAAAAGCCCCCATGCGTCTGGCAGTGACATAGTTCACAATACTTTGTAATCTACATTGCACTGTAGAGAACCTACTATTGATTTTATACAATTACTTTTTATATATAATGGCTTGAATTAAATTTTAAAATGCAAAAATCCGATTTCATACTTTAATTGTGCTCTAGACAGAACCGTTCATTTCGAACGCGCCCCTGTCATAACAAAGAACCTATTGTTGACTTTATGTGCCGGAACTTTTTGCTTGATAGTAAAACTTCTCAAATGCCTTTGTGATGTTAGGCTGTGTAAGGTGTTAACTTTGGTTAAAATCGCGTGTTCCTTTATTGATCGGAATCTTTTGATTATCGATTATCGATACTTATCAAAACCATCCTATACAAAACCCATCTGAAAACACTGCCAGACACATAATGTACCTTCGTGTGAAATTTCATAACAATCGTCCCAACCGTTTTCGAGTCTATAGGGAACGAACTCACAGACACCTAGACAAAGTTTTCCTGAAATCAAACATTATTTCTAAATTCTTATTAACGCATGCGCAATGTGTTCATGAACATAAAAATACATTTACAGCGAATTTACATTTTTAACTGCCTTACCAAGCATGAAAGCGGAAAGGAAATTGTTGCTTACAGAAATAGCTGAGGTTAAATATAACATATCCTGTGATCGTCCGTCCGCCAGACTATGACCTTCGTAAAATAAATAGGAAGCCTTGCTAACGTCACAGAAAGTTCTATTTATTTTACAACGGTTGTGCCGCAATTTTCACTATTACGAAAGATGGTCATATTCTTTTTTAATTCACCAAGAAATTACTGAGAGACTAATTTAATAGGTTCAAAAGTGACTGTATTTTCTTTTCCGAAACACAATTATTTTACATTTGCAATTAAAAGAATGATTATTATTTTTTTACCTGTAAAGTACTATTAAGTATTGTATTTGTTAAAAGTGTATTTAATTACTAAATAACACGTGACTTAATTTTAAATTAGAAATTCACTGGCTTTAAAATAATTTGGAAATGATATTTTTAAAATGCTTTTTTTGTGATAATGCAGTAAAGATAATGTTAAATTATTTTTCTTTTAAGGATGTAAAAAAATAATATTTGAATATTTGAATAATATTTGAAATTTTTAATTCTTTTTTTTTACCATTGTTAAAAAAAATATTTTTACAGGAGAGTTCTCTTAATAAAAAATAATATTTTTACATTATTATTTATCTTAACTGCCCCCCCTGTTGTTGCCCGGTCGTACAATACGCTTAAACATGATATTTTAATTTATGCAGATTGCGTATTATAGAATCAATCTTCAATTGATTATTATATATTACAAGGAATACTTTGCTCGGTGACCTAATTTACAAAAAAAATGCAAAATAAAAAAATAATATTAATGATAATATCGTTTATTTATTTCTATTTGTGTTCGTTTACAATATCACGTTAGCTGATATTTGGGCTTGTTGATCTTAAAAATAGTATTTCCTTTATTATCGATAAAAATAAAAAAAAATATGGGAGAATATTTTACGTTACACCGGCCGGTGAAACGTAAATACTATCCTGTAAAAATTCTTCTTTTTATCTATAAGAGAAAAGCTATTTTTACGATCGAATTTATTCTATTTTCGATACTTATCAGATGAATTTCTGTACAAAACATACTTAAGAAGAGATATAAATTAACTTTGTGTGAAATTTGCAAAAGATATGCTCAGCGGTTTTGGAACCTATGAGGAAAGACCCCCCCCCACACACACACAAAGTGACTTTTATATAAGAGTAGATTTGAGATATCTTTAGTTTTTGATATCGAAAGTCAATAAGCGTAGCAAAAGTTTAATCGTGACTTTATTATAAGAATCATAATTTCATTTCTTTCTCTTAGACATTTTTAACTCCATTAACACATGTTTGTATAAACCATGTTTCAGTTTATTATCATTTATATCGGGAAGATTTTCTGTTTTATGTATAATAATATTCTTAAAAGGTAATGTTTATCTATGGTTAAAATATACGAGGGTACTTCCAAAAGTAAAGCCTCCTATTTTTCAACTAAAAAGTTGAAGAGCTACGAAGACGGGAGAGATACCATTAAAACGAGCAACCGTTTATCCTCTTTCATTCATATTTTCACACCCTCACCACCATTTCATTTTCTTTTTGTAAATCCAAGTTTTTAAGTAAAGAATAAACGAATTTTAATCTTTAAAATCCATGCAACAACGAAATGTTTACGCAAAGAATTTTATTTTGCGGAACCAGAACACAACTTTTCCCTTTTGAATTAATTCTTGTTTTTTTTTATTAATATTGAATACGTTCAGTTTTAATATAACACGTGTTCTTTATTTTTTTTTCCAATGCAATCTTTAAAAGTTGTCTAGTACTATTTGTAAAAAGTTTTCATTCATTATCGACAGCCTGACTGTTCGAGTTGACAGGCCTGGTTCTATTTATTTTACGACGGTCATGACCAGACTCGCTCTACAAATAAATACAATCCATGGATAGCAGCTTTTATCTAAACGAAATATTCTTTTTTATATTATTGTATACTAGCAGGGCCCCCGGCGTTGCCTGACCGAAAAATATGCTTCAGTATAATATTTTTATTTACATAGATTTCGTATTTATTTTTATAGAGTCAAGTATTTCATATTATATTGTACCCGACATATAGTTATGATTTCAAAAGTAAGATAAAATATGATTTGAATACCATCAGTTAGAATCGAAACCGAAATCAAAACATAACAAAATATAGTTTCATGATTGAAACTATGTGTACAAATTAAGCAAAGACTGAAGCTTATTTGTACTCCATGTGCAAATGTGGAAAAGAGTGTGAATTTTATTAAATACATGCTGGTTCCCATGACAACAATGTTTTTGATAGATAAGATGCAAGCAACAGCGGTCGGACGATCCACAGCTTTTTATAATCATTTGGATTTAAAATATAATTGTTATACATATATCAACCATGTTATATATGGCCCTTTTATTACTTAGACCTCAAATCTATGATTACTTGGATTCTATTATAGCTTTTCTTGACCTTCAGAGAATTATGAAGATCTGGTTGTAGTTATCGTACTATGTTGCCCATAGCTGGAGGGAAAAGAGGTTGGTTCATAGCTTTGGCATACGTGTTTCGCAAGTTGATACAATAAATGAGATAGAACTTATTTCGGATGTACTACCTGAAATATGTTCCCAGTTTATGAAGGGACCGAAGTATCTTATAAGAACTACTGCAAACTTATTGATTCCTAGTCCACCGTGGTAACCACTGAATCCAGTGAATGCAAAATCCCGAATAAGAAAGGAAAAGGAAAAAGAAAGAAAATCAGGTCAACATTCATTTCTTTGTTTATATTTCTTTAAAGATGTTACCAATATGACTGATGTGACTAATTATCGATTTTCGTATTTAATAGACGCTGCGAACAACGACGCCCATTTTGTGAGGTGTGCGATACACGCAATGTAAACTTCCCACAACGAATATAGATTGCTTTCAAGCGATGTTTGGTCATCTGTGAAGGCGTCCCAACTGTCATCAAAACTGAACCGAAGGATGTTGTAGATTTTAGGCGAATATTAATTAGTTCATGGGAAAAGTAAATAAAAAAAAAAAAAAAAAAAAATTGCGCAAATGTCTGTGAGAGACATTTACACAAACAAAACATTACAGAAATTAATATTTCTCAGACCGCAGAAAAAAAACAGAATAGAACGAGTATTCTAAATATCTGCGCAGTATATTTGCGTATTATATACGATGACATTTTATTTCGATCCTAATCGATAAAAATTCAATTTCAAACAAAAGGTGGATTGACTCATAGATATTAGAAACTCATATATACGATTCGATGTGTGTATAAATATTTGATTCTTTAACTATATTTTTTTCGGTTCATAGGTCTTGATGCTACTGTTTAGAATAGGTTCCTATATAATAATATAATTATTTTAGCCCTGTTTATGAACTGCAGAAATACCAAATGTAATTTCGCAAAAAACAAAACAAAAAAAAGTATATAAAACAACCACGTCTCTCAATCATTTGTAAATGTAATCGATACTTTTGCAGCTTATAGACCGTGCTAAAATGTTAGAAACGCATTATTACTATGTTAACTATTCTGTGTATTTACTTAACATATTAATAAATGAAAGATATCATATAAATTGCATTCTGAAAAGAGACTTATCGGAGAAACCAATAGCAACAATAGAACTACTTGATTCATACGATATAAATGAATTTGCATTAGTGATAGAAGACAAGTTATTGCTGTGCATGTTTTACAAGAAGGAACCAGAAATTAAAGCTAAGTGGAAGATATTTCCTAAAAATAATGAGCAAAGAAAGACTAACAGTGTTCACTCGTTTCAAATTTCAGGGTACCATCCACATCTAAATGACATTCAGTATCATTTTAAGTGCAGTACTTTGTGCATGGTCATTAGTTTCCCAGTGTTTTTTATCCATGTCCCCGAGATCTTTTGCTAATTTATAAATGGTAGCGAATATCTAATTAATTGTAATTTCCAATATTAAATCCTTTTATCAAATTTCTATTATATAATTTGCTTTTAAACTGGGCTTGTTCGCCTTATATATTCTTTTTTGATACTTCTCTCGTAACTTTTGATTTGATGGCGTCCATTTTTAAGACTCCCAGATATTTATAGTTATCGTGTCAAGTGCCTTCATCACCTCTTTATTGGGAAGCGCTATGTTGTCCGTTGCTTCGACGTTTCCATTAATCATCGCAAGACATGCATATATATATTTGCATTAGAAGTTACATTTGAATGTACTAGTTGAATTTATGACTGTTTTTGTAAATAATTAAAATTATTATTATTGTTATTATTATTATTATTATTATTATTATTATTATTATTATTATTGATATTAATAATAATAATAATAATAATAATAATAATAATAATAATAATAATAATGAAATCGCTTCAGACATTACCTGAAGCCGGTTGATGTAAAGAACTAAAAAGACCGAAACATAATAACGCCAGAAGATTCCTACTGGTCTTAGTCCTGAAAAGATCAAAACTATAGGTAGGAGGAAAACCGCCAATAGCAAGAGAGTTCTAACACCCTGTAGTTCTTAGAAAGAAGCTACTGGAATAGAAACATGTATTATATGAGATGTTAAAAGAGCGATTTTTTATTAATTTTATTATTATTATTATTATTATTAATAATAATAATAATAATAATAATAATAATAATAATCTTTTAAACTCAAAATATGAGCCCGTTTTGTGCAATATTTATAACACACCTAGTCATATGCGAGTATGTGAGTCCTGGTAAATATCATCAACCAGCCTTCGTTAGTGTGTAAACAAAAACAACAACAACAACAACAACGACAGCAATGACGACGGCAACAACAACAACGACAACAACAACAACGACAGCAACAACAACGACAACAACAACGACATCAACAACAACAACAACACCAACAACAAAAACAACAACAACAACACCAACAACAAAAACAACAACAACAACAACGACAGCACCATCACCACCACCGCCACCACCATCACCACCACCAACAACAACCAAAAGAACAACAACAAAAACAAAAACAAAAACGACAACAACACTAAGGGTCAACTGTGTTAGGCCGGTGGTAACATGACAGAGCTATGCCGTCTGAAATATCGGATAGTTTCAACATGAAATAATATTCGGATGCAACCTGGCTAACATGGCTCTGGTCAATCAACATCAGGATCTGTTGTTCTCTGGGTCTGCCACAGCACATGCCAAAGAAAGGCGTGTCAGGCGCGGAAACGCATATCAAGTGGCATTTATTTGCATGTCCATGTTCAAACCTTCCCTTAACTTTGCATGCAACCACAACACCTTGCATATCTTGATATCCAAGGTAAAACTTTAACAGTTGAATGATAATTTATTAGCTGTAAGAAACGAGGAGGATTTCACGTTGCATAGAGGATCCTGAATGACAATAGTCGTGAGCGCTACATAGAAAATTGTTTTTTTTTTCAGCAATTAAATTGACAACATCAACACTACCACCAGCACCATCGCTAACAACAACAACAACAACAACAACAACAACAACAACAACAACAACAACAACAACAACAACAACAACAACAACAACAACAACAACAACAACAAAAAAAAAAAAAAACTACTACAATATGTATAATCGTAGCAGCACTGAAAAAAAATCTAGGAGAGATTGAAATCAAAAGGATGATTGACACTGTGCTAACCCCGATATTAAAATAAACACTTTATGTTAAATCTTTAGGAGCGGAACAATTCCTCAACTGGAAAAATCTAGGAGAAATATAAATAGCAACGTAGACATATACGAGAAAAAATCATGATCTAAATTGTATACTATTCACAGTTGCACAAAACAGCGTGATCACAACGAACTATATAAAAGCCATGGTGATAGGCAAGATCTTGTTCCACAGTAAACGTGGAAAAGACAGGAAATGATAAGTGAATGCAGCAAATTATATACACTACACCACAAATTATATATACTACACCACAAATTATATACACTACACCGCAAATTATATACACTACACCGCAAATTATATACACTACACCGCAAATTATATACACTACACCGCAAATATAAACACCGATATGACTGGCAACTGAGTAAACAACTATAGAGCATTTGCGAGGAAAATATCCTTAATTATGTTTTATTCTTTCATTGCAGCAATAACTAGGATAAACGGGAATCAAACGTGGATTGGTATCATCTAAAACGCGGCACATATGAAAAGAGGTTTTGAATGACTGATAGACATCGAGTGACTCTTGGGACGACGATTGTTAGTATATTACTTCGTTCTACAATAAACATTGACCAGATCTTACATATAAAACTGACAATGTCTGTCTGTCTATCGCCATTTGTTAAAAGTGGATCTCTACTGAGACGCAAGGTCTCAGAGCAGCATGAGGTGCCCTAAATGATTTCACTTTTGTGGACCGTTCTTTTATGGGCTTTAGCCGGTAAAATAACTGTAAAGGGGCCAAAATTAGAAGAAAAAAATGTAACTTAACGGGAGTAAGTCGACTTAAAGTGCTGTTGCATGCATGCACAAGTATACGTTTATGCATTAAAGCTTTTTTGTATTTTTAACTTTTCTTATACGTTTGATGATAGCCCAAACGGTAAGGACTAAGACTAAAGCGTTAAAAATTTTGGTTACGATTCTAGCTGATACTATCCAAGGCATATATTTTTTAAACTTTTGAAACCATTACTATATATTGGGTACAATATAATGATCAACAGAGAATTGGCTCTATAGTAATAAATACGAGATCAGCATAAAAGAAAATATTATATTCAAGCATAAAATGAATACGTATTATATACGTTTGAAAGCCAAACCAAGGCGCAATTATATGTGGATAAATAATATTTATTGTTTAAAATGTATATTATATTTCGAAGTAATACTTTATCTTTAGCATTTTCTACATGTTCTTACTTTCTTTTTCTTTTTTTTCTTTCTTTCTTTCTTGCAATGGTGTTGAGTTTGATAAGAAAATTATTAAAAGAAAGTCCGCACTGTTGTTTTTAACGGTGTTACTTTTTAAATGTTGCACAGAATACACAACCTTATATTTAAGCGTATTTTACGACATGGCAGCGCTAGACGCCCTACTAGTATACACATAGCATAATATTTGAAGCCCAAATAAAATCTCTCTGAATTGTGGTGCACTAATTTGTGTGAGGAATCGTGCAAGTTCTTTTAGTAATAATATCTCAAATAAGAAAAATGCACAAGAACGATGCACTATAATATAATTAATGTGGTCTATTAAGGGAAGAGGTTGTAATATTATCCACTGCTTTATTAACTTCGAGAGGTAGGGAACAGTTTAAATAAACCCTTTGCATTTCTATGTACTAGCGGATGAGCGGGAGTGGGGCGCTCAGTTTTGCTTGGTCGTAAAATACGCTTAATTATGATATTTTAATTTGTCTAGATTTCGTATACATTATTATAGAGTCGTGAATTGAAAAGTAACAAAGTATCTGCGTGCCATTAGCTAGAATTGAAACCGAGAGTAAAACTGTAACATTAAAAGCTGGTAACGTTACCACTGCACCAACGTGACTCGCATATGAACAGATTAAAAATAAACTAAGATGAATGTACAAAATGCACAACGATTTTGTCAATTTTGACCTCTTTTTAACCACTTAAAAGTATTTTCACCGGCTAAAGACACATAAAAGAACGGTCCATAAAAAATTCCAATCATTTGAGGCCTCCAGCGCCATTCTGTGACTTTTGGTTTCGGAGGAGATAAAGTTTGAAAAAGTGGAGACAGACATACAGACATAGTGAGTTTTATAAATTAAATTACATACCGAAATCAAGTACTAGTCCAAAAAAGTAGATCCTTTATTTACGAGAAGTTACTGAAGTAGAATGAAAATTCGCGAAAATGATTGAAATATTTATAAAAGTTCTCGTGCGTGAAAATTAACAGAGATCAGCAGATGACGTCATAGAGTCTAGTCGACATCAACAAATCAAAGGTTAATAATGTTACTGAAACATTATAGAATGAATATTACAGAGAACAAAGCATACAGAAACTGGTAACATCGACATGTAAGAAAACCCCATAATCTGACACGCCCGACTCCATCGAAAAAAAATAATGACAGGACATCGGATAGTGTCATAGAAAATGGTCGAATGGTCATGCATAGATAGGGAAGAGAGAAAGCCCATCCAGACCTCCACCAGAAGGGTAATTAAGCTACTGGAATCTTAAAAAGTCTCATAACTTAGTTTCAACGATAATTCAATGGTAAACAACTGTTGCGATGACGCATTGTAATTTGCGATGTTATCGAAAGAAGCGGCGATAATCTAGGAAGACTTTC
Source organism: Euprymna scolopes (assembly GCF_053919585.1). Lineage (NCBI taxonomy): Eukaryota > Metazoa > Mollusca > Cephalopoda > Sepiida > Sepiolidae > Euprymna > Euprymna scolopes. The sequence goes on from NC_136486.1 coordinate 166,759,283, forward strand.
TGTCATTCAGATTCAGAAAACATAGCCTCCTTTTATGTGGGGACCATCACGGTTGATATCTACATCTAGTGAGTAAAAAATGTAATAATAATAATAATAATAATAATAATAATAATAATAATAATAATAATAATAATTATAATAATAATAATAATGTGTTAGAAATATTCTGAATAAGACGTTTGGCAATTTGCATAAATTAGTTTATTATAATTTATGTTGCTTTTCAACACTTTACTAAAATATTGGAGGAAATTAATTTTGATTAAAAAAAAAAGAAGGGCAGAGCGCCTCACATTTTCTAAACTGATTTTCTTTTAACAATAAAAACACCTTCAGAACAAACGTTTTTTGGAAACCACACAAAAAATCGACTGTATCTGTGTTGTATTCGAAATCTATACTCCTATAAATTTTATATTAAAAGCATTTGTTTTCTATTTATTTAACAAAGAAAATACAACTTTGTTATATATGCGTCGTGGAATTGCATTCACTTGCAAAAGATTTAGCTAATTTGCATATTCTTATATACTTGCGTAATATTTGCGTAAAAATGTAATAACAAACCCAAACTAGCTCCCATACTTAAAAAAAGCTGCTTAACGTTGTCTTAAGGAGAATTGCTTCGCAACACCCTGGAACTCCTCATCAGTATGTCATGTATTTAAGAATTCAAGTGATATGTCATCTCTCGTTCTCAGAACAGACCAATAAGTCTCATGTGCGTTGCTGGAATCTGTGTTAGATAGAGAAGTAGTCAACCATCTCAGCAAAAATAACCTTCTGCAATATGGTTTCCGTTCTGCTAGATCTACAGTAGCTGTGCTAAAAGTTATATCTTATAGGATTAGCGAATCTTTCGATGAAGGCTTCCTTTCTAGGAAAATTACTCTTGATATATCAAAGGCCTTTGATAGGGTATGGCATAAAGGTCTACTTCTCAAGATCTCCAGCTACGGTATAGCTGAAAATGTCTTCTCAATTATTAAATCATTTCTCTCTGATAGATTCATAAGAGTAGTGGTTGATGGGCAGAAATCAGAAGCTCACAGTATTACTGCTGGAATTCCTCATGGGTCCATCCTGGGCCCAGCTCTCTTCCCGATCTACATTAATGATTTTCCAAACCACATCCTAAGAAAATTCGTAGACATTTATGCTGACGACACTATCAGCTATTGCAGCACATCAAAGGCCGTAAACGACCAAGTTCTCTCTGATTATCTCTCCTATGATCTTGAGCACGTGATACAATGGGGAAAGAGTTGGCTGGTTACTTTTAATGCATCTAAAATCAAGCTAGTATTATTACATCATCAACGCTCTGGTCCCCGTCTGGCATCAATTGAAATGAATGGTTCTCGTCTTGGCGGGGGTTCCATGTTTTGACAAACGTCTGGGACTGACCTTTACTCCTGATCTGAAATGGAACACATATATCAAATCTGTTGAGATGGTCGCTGGAAAAATGGTGGGATCCTTCTATCAATCCAGTAGATACCTCACTGCTGAAGCAATTCTCTATTTATATAAGAGCCAGGTACGCCCAAGGACTGGGTACTGTTGCCACATCTGGACAAGCGCTGCTAGAAAGAACTTATCCTGCCTCTACAGCGTTTAAAATAGACTCCGTAGCCTAGTAAGGGATGACCTTTTCTCTTCCCTGCAATCTCTTTCCCACAGAAGGAACGATGCGAGCCTGTCTCTGCTTTATCGTTATTTCCAATGCAAGTGCTCGTCTGAGCTCCAATTTATGGTCCTTCCTTGCAGAACAACTATCAATAATTTTCCCCACTCTTTATCTTTGCCTAAACCCAAACGTAGATTCCATGAACAAAGTTTCTTCCTTAGGACTGCACGTCCGTGGAACTCTTTTCGGTTTGCCTTCTTTCCATCTGACTACAATATGGTCGTCTTCAAGTCCAATATAAGCAAGTTCTTGGGAAGCCGTTCCCCTTAAGTAATCCAATTTACCAAATTCCACTACTAACGATTACTTTATTGTCCCATTAACTACGAGAGACTCTTTAACCCTTATCCTCGAGTAGCCTCTGGGTCTTGATAAGTGGTGACTCCTATGTATATATATATTTGTTTAAAAAATTTGCCTTCCAAAATCCTCTGTCAGTTTTTGGTCTACAGACATGAAACTTAATATAAAGGGTATTTGAATATATACAAAAGTTTGTATTTGAGTTTTAGCCGGAGAAAATTAGTGTAAAAATGTGAAAATTAAAGAAATGTAATTTGCAAGGTGAAGGTTGAATGACAGCATTGCGAATATGCATGCGTAACGTAATATCTATTTGTTTTTGTTTTAATTTTTGCTGTCCAGCAATCATGTCCTCAACAGCTCAGACATTAACATGAAAGGAAAAAGTAAATCGTAACCTAAACGTTTTGGTTTCGATTCTCGGTGGTGACGCACAAATCATTTTTTTTTTTACTTTTAAAATCATTACAATATTGGGTTCAATATAATAAAATAATAAATACGAAATCGGCATTAATCAAAATATCAAATTTAAGCGTATTTTACGACCGGGGAATGCCGGGCGGCCTGCTAGTTGTAATATATATTTGATTTTGTTTGGTTTGTCATTAACTATATATAAAAAAAGATGATTGTGCTAAAACAAAAGTGTTTTCGCCTTTACTTTATAAGGTAGAAAAAAACTATTGTAAATAATTTCTAACAAATAATAATAATAATAATAATAATAACTAATGCATATGAGTTTCATGAGCAAGCCGGACATATAGAAAACGCTACAGCTGCAAAACACAAAGAAACGCCACATGAAATCATGAAAACTAAAAGTGTATAATTGTAAATTAATTACTGCGCCTCTTACACCCAAAAGTGTAGTGTTATCTTATGTCACACCACACCGAATAGTCAAGAAATGTCAAGGAGGATGGAAGGACTGAAGAGAGAAAGTACTAACCAGATCTCCACTGGATGAGTGCGAAGAGGACTGGGACATTGGGGTGGGGGCGTATTATAACGCAAATTCCAGTGGAGACTTATAGTCGTTATTAACGAGAAATCAATGATAAACGGTTGTTTCGATAGCGCAAACCAAATAGCAAATTTTTTCGAAATAGTTAGTGAGAAATCTAGAGGAGACTAGTTGTCACTCAGACTATAGGGAACACCACAGGTTGTTCTCGAAGATAAATCTTTGATGATCGCCTGTGTGACTACTAATGAGTAAATAATAATAATGATGATAATAATAATAATAATAATAATAATAATAATAATAATAATAATAATAATAATAATAAAGAAGGAGGAGGAGGGGAATATCGAGGAGAGAAAACACTAGCCAGACCTCCGCTGGAGATGTGCAAAGAGGGCTGGGACCTTGAGGAAGCTTATTGCCACCCAAATTCCAGTGAAGACCAATGGTCGCCGCCAATGAGAAATCAATGGTAAGCGTATGTTGCGATAACACAAATTCTTTTGCAAAGGTTATCGAAAGTAGTGGAGAGTACTGGAAATCTGGGGAGATATGCTGTAACTCAGAATTCAGGGAACACCACAAGTTTGATGATCGCTTGTGTGTACATTCCTAGTGAGTAAGTAATAATAATATTCGAAAAAGTGTAAACAGCTGCTGCGATGACGCAAAATGATTTGCAATTCTTATAACAAAAAGAGGAGAATAAGTTCTGGAAATCTGTTGGAATTAGTTATTAGACTCCAATGCTTAACATACGATGACTTGTGTTAAAACTAGAAAGTAAAATAATTTAGCAGGTGATGCTGAGTTTTTTTCTAATTTTTAACATTTTATGTGCAGATTATATTTTTTGTTAGTGTGTGTTCATGAGCGTGTGCGCGTGCGCGTGTGTGAATAAGTAGGCGTGGCTAGAAAAGTCTCCGGATATGGTCAGAAGCCAAATGTTATCCTGTGGAATTCTAGAATATGGTCTTATCTTTTGAAACAGATTTTGCTTCGAATGTTAAATATTTTTGCCGTTATCTTTTTTAAATTTCTACAACGTTTACAAATCAAGCGTAGAAACTAACATTACCCTTCCTCTACCAACATGTGCCTTAATCCATCATTATTTTTTCTATCTATTTGTTATATCGTGCGTGGAGGAAGCAATTGACTATTTAAAAATGTATTCATCGGACAATGTTTTTTTTTTTCTTTTTCTCATCAGTTTGATTATTTTTATAAATAAATTAGCATGAATAGCTGGCGTTGCCCGGGACGAGGGAGATTATTTAACCTTGAACGCGGCCATTTTTACATTTTATGTATTCAATTTTAGGAGTAGAGGCTGAACGATAGAACCGGTTTTAATTAATGTAAACAAAGTAACTTCAGTCACATTAAATGAAATAGATTTTTATGAATTCAAATCTTTAACCCCCCACGAGGCACATATGGGGTTACTTAGGAATCAATGATGACACGTACTTTACTTGCTTTATATTGCCGATTAAAAAGGTCGTATTCTTTTTTTATAGAGTGCAGAGCCAATAATAATGTTGTTTTTCATGCAAAGCACAAAATACAATGTTTAGTTTTCTATAAACTTTTTCTTTTTGCAGCATTATATTGTCATGCATAATTTTTATCTAAGCAAAGAATTTCTAATTTTTCTGAAGAGTATATGCATGAAAAGGAACAGTACTGACATAATAATAACCGTGTGTTTTTGCATAACGAAACGGATCTGTAAAAAATGTACCGAACTTTTGACGTGTTGAAGGAGCTGTTTTGCATGAAAAGTGAATATTTGGATCTTGAAATGTATTTATATTGTTATTCTTTTATATGTGCTCTGTTGTTATATTCAACACATATTGAGCTTTTTAACAAAAGGATTAGTATACACTGAGAGTTTACTATAATTCAAAAACATATTTTGCCAAAACAATATATATAAAAGATGGAGGAAGTGATGAAGCATGGATGTGGAAAACTTTTTACCCGAATACGATGTCCAGCATGTTAAAAATATACCATTTGTTGTAAAAATCTACTGGAGAAACATAAATCGTAAAATTGCCACTCATTAATGAAACAGCTGTAATGGAAAAATCCAGGAAATAAACGAAGATTATAAAAAAGAAAACGTGAGTCTTTGAATTTTCAACAAAACTTTGCACTATATATAAATATATATATATACATATATATATATATATATATATATATATATATATACATGATATATATATATATATCATGTATATTTAGGTAGCATTTTTTTCATTTAAACAAACATTGCTAAAAACAACGGACGGCTTTTGTTTAGTTATACCTTTTTTTTAATTTTTTTTCAATTTTTCTGATGATATTTTTTTGTGTGTCCCATAGTTGTATATATACTAAGCCGTTTGTCCGTCGGAACGACAAGGACCCTCTGAAAATCCGATAGAACTAAGACAGCTAGAAGCCACCTGAGATCTAAGCACTGTCGGAAATGTTGACATCCATCGGGTACTACCTAGGGTGAACTTTTCTTAACTTCACTGATCTAACAAGAACCGGTGTGCAATCGTGACTTTTCGCTATTTCACACACACACACACACACACACACACACACACACACACACACACATATACATATATATATATATATATATATATATCGGTTTTTATTGGAGAGACACGCGTTATTGACCCAATTAATAACTTCATGCTTATAAAATCACCAATGTTAAATTCAATTTCTACCTGAACGATTTATTCATATCGAGGAGAACGCTACGTATTTACAATTTCCTTCCAGCTATCAGTGAAAGTGTATGATAAATCGATTTCAACGTATACAACATTTCTCTAGTCAATAAAATTTGATATGTCGTAAAGGAATTATTCTGAACTATAACGTTTATGGGAGAAGAATTCGGACTTTTTTTTTTCAGTCATTGTTCTTTTCTGGTCACCGGGCTTGGAATAAACAGTGCTCTCATGGCTTTGTAATTTTCATTCTGTTCAATGAAGACATCTTGTCACTGAGGTATAGGTGTTATATAGTTATTATTCTTATTATTCTTATTATTCTTTGTTGTTGTTATTGTTCGTATTTCTTGTTGTTATTGTTAGATCTTATAAATAGTGAGTCTTAGAGAGTCTTATTAAGAGATTGTGTTGCGTTCTGTGTTCGTGTTATGAAGAGAGTCATATAAAGACATTTTAAAACACATGATATATAAGACATATAATCACTTTACCTTTTGGTAGAATTACAACACAAAGATGACGTTTATAAAAACACATGATGGGTTTATTTCTTCTCTGACCAGTCGTGGTTTTCTTAGTCAAGAATTCAAAGTTTTACATTCTATGTTTCAAAGGTGACCGTCTCGCTTCTAGACGTTCGACTCCCATCTCTGGACTCCAGACGGTCGTCTCTCCCTTAGGCTCTCTCTCAGACTCCCTCCGACTCTCCCTGCTTTACTCTAAAGTTTCTAACTATATCGAGAACTTCCCATTTTCCATGACGTCATACACATGTTAAAACATGTGTCTTCTTTCACGTGTTCTGGAAATGCGTGTCCAAAACTATTTCCTTTGTTTACAAAAGGAATTTTAACCTATATTCCCAGTAACCTATATTTCCAATATGTTAAAAACATGTTTATTAAATTATCTTATAGTTGCATTCTTCAATTGAATTTCATAACAGAATTGACAATGCACATTCTTTTCTTAAAACTATTTTATCTCTAAGCTAAACAATGGTTTGTTTTTTACATTCCATTTGCTAATTCTCTCTCGTAATCTATTTCTAAACCTAAATTACAAGGTTCGAATTTCGTCTATTCTATTTCATTTTTACATTTAACTAAATCTCTCTATTTTTATACTTACATGAAAAGGGGACAGCCCTTATCATGTAACATAGGGGTCTACTGTTATTATGAGTCAGTGATATATCTTTCTTTAGATAATCATAACACAGGACACTCACTTAGGGTTAGTACAAAGGTTTATTTACAAAGGAGATACAAGGCGAGAGTCTGTCTCTCTCGATGTCTTGGAACTCTCTCGTTCCCAGAGGCCTATATCTACATTGTCTCCATATTATTGTACGAAGGGGTGCTAGGTCATTCCATTATAACAGATTTACAGGCGATGTGGAATGGAGAGTTGTACAGCAATATGCGTAAAAATTCTTGCACGTTGGTACAGCCGAGTAATTAGGGGAGAGGTAGTAAATTCAAAACGAAGCAACTCGAAGATAGAAGAGTAAAAATGATAAATAAGGGAATGACTGAATTTCTCTGCTAGTTTGTTTGACATATTAACGTTAAAGGGGTCTAAATGCAGCAGGTTTATCGGAAATGATTCCATTGACGCAGTTGCAAAGCACATAGAGATCTGACGGGACAGGGGCTGGAATTTTATAATTGAGACATTCTTTAGCACTTTGTTTAAGAGATGTTTTAGAGACATTAATTTTTCTCATATAAAAATTAGACGTTCACTCATAAAATTATTCTTTCGGGAAGGCAAGTAAATTAAGACTTTTAAAATGTTTTATTTGTATGGAAGATCCCATGTAATGTATGGTGGCCTGTAATGAATTTTTTAACATTGATATCCAGAAAATACCATTCACTACATATATTATCATATGATTTATATTTTATATCATGTCGTATTTATACTCGTGGCTTTAATTAGTGCGTATTTGTGTATATCTATATACCAATTACTTATATCGGTTATAGATATTTGTATAATTAAAACCTGTCTTATCTAATATCATTTGATTAAATAAGATAGATAAAGTTTGTTTATTGATTACTTTATACAATTATTATGTTAAGAGTGGAATGAAACCCGGTGTGCTTATAGAAATTATACCCTATCAAGGGGTCACTATTTGTGACACTGTTTGCAGGATACTATGTAGAGAATAGAGCAGCGAGATGTTTGTTCACATTTTACTTAAACTTTTGCATCTCAATACAATCAGGGAAACAAGTACCCGGGAAGAAATTCCAAAGTTCGCTGAATTAAACTATTTGAGTAAAAGGCTTTCCGGCATCTAAGAATTACAACAGTGTAGTGGTGGGATTTTGTTGCATACCGGATTAGTCGGGGGTATTTCCATTGAGGTGATACAAGAGCTTCAAATTCGTCGGAGCACATTTCATTAAAATACTTACAAAATGGCATAAGTCTTAGTATTCCCGGAACTAAGGATTGAATTTTCAATATATAGAGTACTGTCAGTTAGAACTCATTATAACTTTGTGTTTTAATTCATAGCGTCAATTCCGTACAGATTTTCGAGTTCAATAAAAAAATTCCTGAGTTCGACCAGACACACGTACACAGTTTTTAGACATGAAAATATACACAGACACACCCGTATATATATATATATATATATATATATATATATATATATATATATATATATATATAGAAACAACATGGCTGACGAGAGCCTAACATGATTTACGTTTTACCATTTAGTGGTCCCCTTTATTTTGGCATGAAACCGACGGTACCAATGTTTTTCTGAACCTCTGTACCATTAAATATATATATATATATAATTATATCATATATATATATATATATATATATATATATATATATATATGTGTGTGTGTGTGTGTGTGTGTGTGTGTGTAGTAATAAATAGTGATCTATACTGATAAGTAGTAAGATCATACATCTAAAAAAGAATAGGTTACCAAAATTCCTTCTATCATTGTCCGTATTTTGGATAAAATTCAGTTCTAATTGAAACTCTTCCAGAGTTTGAAGGTTTAATCGTCAGTTGCCTCGATACTAAGAATACAATTGCGAATTACGACAAACTTCTACTCGACTATGGCTGATGGAACAATACTCCCTAGTGAATAAAAAAAATTCGTTCAAAATTTTGTGCAGATTCCCAAGTTCGACAGAATGATTCCCGAGAGAGGCAAGATACATTTGGAGAAGTTACATTTACCGACATTTTGTGAGAATCTATTCAAGAGTAGTTGTTCACTGATGTAGTTTGAATAATTTAAATAATACAAACTTTGCAACGTTCTCATTTAATAACTCATAATGTGAGCCCGGTGTTCAACTGAAAACGAGGTAAATAAAAACGCTGGTCAACTGAAAACGGAGTAAAGTAAATATTTGTTGAAATACGACGGATTCTTAAAATGCGCGAGTGATGAAGAAGAAAATAGCATTCTATAGAAAACGGAATCGAGTGCAAAACCCAAACGTATCTGTTTCGTGAGTTGCACTCTCAAAACAAACGGATAACAAATACAGAACGCAAAATAATTGAGACTTGCTAAGATGAAACGATAGATCGAAGATCAAATCAAACCAATCTCTCTGTGAATCTATCGCTTTATGCATAAACGTATTTGTTCATGAACGTTTGTACATTTATGTCTTTGTCATCTTTTTTGTTTCTTTATCCTTAGCCTGTTATCTATTATCTCTATTTAGCATTTATCACGCTAATATACAACGGCCTTGATATAGGCGGAAGTGACGCCATTACGCTTCCGTCCGCACGTATTTCCTTTCTTCTTATTTCTTTCGCCTTTTTAATTCACATATAAATAAACGTGTTGGTATACTACTATAACGTCTATACATTCTTATTTCCTTTATTTCCTAGTTATTTCTCTTTTTCTTTCTTTCTTTTTCTTTCGTTCATTCTTGTTTTCCTTTTCTTTTTCTGTCCGTACATTGTTACTTTCCGTTTTCCTTGCGTCCTCCATTTTTCTTTGTTTTACTTTCAATTTCATTTGGTTTTCGATTTTTTACTTGTTCTTTCTGCTACATTATTACTCTCTCCTTCCTTTTTATTTCATTATTTTCTTTCTGTCTATTTCATTGCCACCCTCTCTTCCTTTATTAATCATTCTTTGCGTTTCTCTAGCCTATTTTCTTCTTTCTTTCTATTATAGTCTGTCTTTATTTTCATCTGTGCGAAAGGTATTTACATTCATAACAAGCAAACCTAACAGATTAAACGGTCAATTCCTTTATCTGTGACGTAGAGCATAAAGTAATTAATAAAATTCAGTTGTAAGTTACACTCTTCTGGAGGTTGAATGTTGAATTCTCAGTGTGGACGACACTAAAAATGTACGAATTACTTATGACTTCTACATAGGTATGGCTTACGGAACAAGAACATGCGACAGTCGTGGATTAAACAAGCAGTTTCTTCGAAATTCCGTGAAGATTCACGAATTCGACAGAAGTTTCCTAAGTTCAACACGATACACCTTAAAACGGTCGGAGATTACATCGATCGACTCGTTGTGAGAATAACACTCAAGATGAGAACAGTATAATCCAAACAATAGAAACAAACAGATCAGCTATCCAATTTATTTATAGTATTACTTTCATGGAAATTTCATAGTGTCACTTCGATCTCTACGTGAATCCAGGTTGTTAATATAAGAGTGTGTTTTATTGTTGTTAAATAGTAGGTTTGTTGATATTTATCTAAATATTTAAGGCAAATTTGACACGTGCACTAAAGACCTGCGTCACCGTGTCAGTGATTGCATTTCCTGACAGTTTAATACCCACGTGTAATCGATCTTGACCTTTAACTTCGGTTATAACTTAGACCATTATTGCTTTAATTAGTAAAGAGATATAGACGTGTGGCTGTACGAAAACACAAACACAGGTACACACATATATATGTGTGTGTATGTGTGCTTATAATTAGTAATATTTGAAAGCTATGGCAACGGAGCTTGGTAATAAATAACTGTTGGATACAAGATAAGGAAAACAGAATTAGTGACAGTATTGATATTGAAAGATTTTAATAATTTTCGATTGATTTTTTACCGAAATAACTTGTCGAATCAGGACGGTAATAGTGCTGTTATATTCATTGACATTTGAGATAAATCTACTTTATGAATAAATTTATAATTGTAAATTTTATTTATACATACTTTTACATTCCTAACTTATAAAAATTATTGATTATCGATACTTATCGAATACATTCTGATACAAAACCAATCTTGCCAGCCACATAAACTGCCTTCGTGTGAAAGTTCATAAAAATCGGCCCAGTCGTTTACGAATACATACGAAACTCTTTCTCTCTCTCACACACACACAAACGCACACACACGCGCGGACACACACACATGTACACACACAAATAAAGTTCTTTTATATAACAGTAAAGGTGGAGATGCATTTAATTATTTGTTTTTTTTTATTATGTGAGTTTAATTCTGATGTAAGGGGAAGAACTCGTGGGAACTAAGTATATAATAGTGAGTTAGAGTTAATTGTTATACGTGGAAGCACTTAGAATTGTTATATTTCCTTAAATTAGTTTTTTTCTCTCTACTCTTTTTGCGTATTGTTATTTCAATTATGAAATTAACGAATTTCAATACTGCGTTCTATAGTCTTGTACGAATATCGGATGCAAATTGGTTTACACATATACAACCCACCCACCAACATATATATATATATATATATATATACATGTATATATATATATATATAGAGAGAGAGAGAGATAGATAGATAGATAGATAGATAGATAGATACTTTTATATTTTTCTTGTAAATGTGCCAAGAATAATGTTATTCAAGTTAATGCAGGATAGAAATAATATAATATAAATAGCACTATACCAAATATACTACATTAGTCTGATACTCAATAATTTTCAGTATATATATATATATATATATATATATATATACACTATATATATATATATATATATATATATATATATATATATATACACACTGCGTATCAAATTATTAACGAGTTTACACTTTTTTAAATATTTAAGGAACGAGTATATAAAAATCCATGAAACTTTGAGAAAGTGCTTACAATACTATTCAGCTACTGCAGTCAGATAATTAAAGCAGTATTAGCAAAACTATCACAGAAGATAGGAATATCTGTTGATTTCAGTGTGTCAAGTTATTAAGGAGGTTGAGAAACAAACACAATATACCAATAACTTGTTTATTGAAATACTTTTCAAACATTAAATGAACAAGGAAAATGCTTAGAATACAATAACTACATAGTAATTTCTACGTTGACATAATTAGTAGGTCATATGCGATCCTTTTTTATGAATTACTTCTAAAAGACGTTGGTCCACAGAATTAGGGAAATTTGTGATTTTATCTACAGTTATTCCTCGCGATATATCTTGCAGAGCATCCGATAACTCATCTTTGATCTTAAATTGACGTCCACTTGCATAAAGGCGTCGCTTCATTATACTCGAAAGGTTCTCAATTGGGTTAAAATCTGGTGAATTCGCAAGCCACTCCATCTTTCTTAGCCCAGAGAACCCGAGTTGTTGCAAATACTCTTTGCTTGTGTTTGCTGCATGCGAGAGAACATTATCCTGCATAAAAATAATAGTTCTTTTGAACGTCAACCTTTGCTTCTTCAGCCATGGTTCAAAGTGCTCCTGCAGAAAAGCTATGTACATATTTGACGTCATTTTGACGCGTTCTGGGACTTTCCATAGGCCAACTAAAGTACCTCCGATAATCCCAGCCCAAATCATTATCCCGCCACTACCTTGTTGGCTCCTTAAACGCTGATGACGATATCGTCCATCTAGGACCCATCCCTTGCTCCAGCCACCTGGGCCATCAAGTGTGACACGCACTTCATCTGTTTTCATGTTGTTCTCTGTCCATTTCAATCGGTTTTGTGTGTGATGTTGTTTTAATGGAGGATTTATCACAGGTTTAACAGACTTTGCTATTTCTTTGAGAAGGCGACATCGAGTATATTTGAGACATTCTTCAATCCAGTTAGGTCAAAGACTTCTCGACTTGTCTGCCTAGGGTTCTTCACATTTAATTTGGAGTAGAGATCACCGTGAAACAACTCTAGATTTACCTTTATCTGCTCTCTTACGTACCTTTGTAGGGTCATTGACAAAGTTCTTCACAGTTTGATGGTACTTTCCTATCATTTGCAATATTTCGAGGGTAGTACTTTCTCCAGAACTACTCAGACCACCTTTACGACCCATTTTATTGACGAAACAAACCGCCTTGTTAATAATTTGACACACCTCAAATACCGTGGATTCAGCAATTACGATGGCAAATTGTTTACATTGCGCTGAACAGTACGAAAATTTCACAGTACGCGCAGCTCAGCATTGCCAACGTTTCCGAAGCTTTTGAGACGAAACTACTACTAAGTTTCTGAAACTGGTTAATAATTTGACACGCAGTGTATATATATATATATATATATACAATCATTGATTGGACGAGTCCAGTATTTTCCCGATTCCCATACAATTACCGATTCCGCACTAAATTCCCGATTCAGATACAGTTACTGATTCTGATTCCGATTATTTATAAATCTCTAAATATTTAACAATAGAGTTGCTATTTTCCCAGATTTCTGTAAAAAAAAACACATGTTAAATATGCAGATATTTTCCTAAACGTTAAATTACACTTGTGGAGGATGATCTATAGATGTTAGCTTCACTGGTATTTTATAATCAATAAATAATTATTATTTTATTCTTCATACCATCAATGGAAGATGTTGCTTTAAACAAAATCAAATAAAAAAAGACAATGAAAAGAATTTTTTGGCATCGGAAAATAGGCACCAAATGTCTCGATTCTGATACCGATTCCAATACCTCCAAATTTGTTCTTTGGTCCTATTCTCGATTCCGATTAATCGTCCCAACACTAATATATATATATATATATATATATATATATATATATATATATATATATATATATATATATATATATATCAAGTTCAATTCGCAATTTTTCAAAACAGTTTTTTTTTATTTTCTCACAATATTTGTTTCGTTTGCAATCTTTAACAAACAGTAAAAATATGTTATCACTATGAATATGACAAAATCGTACGTCAATTTTACGGAGAAAATAAACATATTCAAAAACAATCTTTACATGTCACAAACAGTCAAAATCATACCACTGATGTCGAGGGTTTAATTCTCGTTGTTCGTCAGGTCTTCATTTACTTCTTTATTTCTTTATTTTTTATATTCTCCTTCAGCCGTACATTCGTATTCATTATTGTTCATTTTATTCATTTCATTTAATATAATTTACCTCCTTGAATTTATTTTCTACATTTCATTATATATATATATATATATATATATATATATATATATATATATATATATATATACATATATACATATATATATATATACGTTTTACTTTTTATTACCGTATTTTTCTGTTAAGTAATATTATTGTTTCGGCTACACGACCGTCTTTTTTTTTTTTGCCGTCATGTCGCTTCCTCAGACTTTTACAGAAATGTTCGCTTATGGTGGAATGAAAGAGTGAATAATGTCAGGGGAGAGGTGCGTTCCCTTCTTCTTTTTCCATTTTCCTCGCACCCCTCCCCTGACATCATTCAGTCATTCATTCCACTATAAGCGAACATTTCTGTAAAAGTCTGAGGAAGCTACATGAAGGAAAAAACACGGTCGTGTAGCCGAAACAATAATGTAACTTAACAGAAAAATACGATAATAAAAAATAAAACGCATATTTGCTTTACAGCAATATTGAGCACTTTCTTCAGTTTTTATTAATTACCATTTCTACTATATATATATTTAATATTTTCCCGATTCCGATACAATTACACTTGAGGTATATATATATATATATATATATATATATATATATATATATACATGTCATATATATATATATATACATGTCATATATATATACATGTCATATATATATATATGTGTGTGTGTGTGTGTGTACTCTACTGAGAAAATAAAAGAACTTATTTTCAAAAACTGTGAATTGAATTAAAATACACACACACACACACACACATATATATATATGTGTTGAATTAAAACACACACACACACAC
>NC_136486.1:166779197-166856697 GCF_053919585.1 Euprymna scolopes
AATTTACTTTTCAGGTGAAAATTATTTATTTGATTTATAATTAATTTAAATATTTTAGATATAGCTTTACTTAGAGGTTTAGTGATGCACGTCTTTGAACCTACAATAAATCTAGCCCCAACTGGATTTTTATGCATTTTAGGTATCCAATACATACATGGAAGATTTTTGTGTTTATCTTCTAACTTTAATCCTACTTTTTCATTAATAATACTATTATTCAAAATAATACTATCTAAATTACTATTACTTACTTTATAAGTATCCGAATCGTTTCCTATAAGTCCTACTTCTATCAATAACCGTTGTATATAATATTTTTTACATATAAAGGCTATATTGTTTGCCGCTTTATCAATTGGAACTATTACGAACTTTTCTTGAAGTATTTTAAGTTCCTCCCGTATTTCTGAATTTTTTAAAAGAGGATTGGTTTTTCTAGGGCGTTTAAATTGTTTTATATGTTTAACCTTTTTATTTACGCATTCAATTATACTATTTTTCCATGCATCAAACGTAGACTGTGCTAATTTATATTTCTTTACCATAGACATAATAAAACCTTCTAGTGCTTTAGTAACTTCTTTAACGCATTTAGTGTAATTTAGGCATTTAGGTTCTCTATAATTTGGACCCTTACTAAGTAGTTTTCTTAATTTAGGATTATTTACTATATTTAAATCTCCTGTAATTACATGTTTTATCTCATTATTACAGAACGGAGAGGAATTACATTCACATTCTGGAATATTTATATTATTATCTTTTATATTTATATGTTCTACCGTTTTCTTATAATTAAAAATCTTATTGCGTATTGTTGGCCCTAGTTTATATGTAACTATTGGTTTTTGATCTTTTTTCTAGAACTCATTTGGTAGTAATTGAATATTTTTTTGTTTATTAAATATTTTAGGTAAATTTACATCATCAAAACCTTTATTTTCATACAAAACTACACAAACATTTTTAGGTTTCTTTTTTATATCGTTCCCTGGTGGCTTATATAATTTAGTGTCAATTATATCTAGAATATATTCATACCATTGAATGAAATAGTCCTTCTTATATATCATATCCGGTTGTAATAATATTTTAGATGCTATTTCCTTCAAAACTTTCTTTTTTGTTTGATTAAGCAATTTTCTTATATAATTGAACGACTCATAAATTTTATTAATAATTATATCTTTAATTTTACTAAAAAAATCCTCGCATGAAATAACTGATTTTCTATTATTTCTATTAACATGAGTTCTATCTCTAATACCGTAGCGAGGCAAAGCTGGATATAATCTACCTATAATTTCAGAATCTTGTGGGTTATTTTTTTTAACTTTACTATTCAACCCATATGGGTAAATTACTCGCATTTTTTTAATTATATCGTCTTCCTTATCCTGACGCATCCTTATGATATATATATATATATATATATATATATATATGCGAATCAGTACATGCGGATTGTAGCATTCAGCAAACAGGTGCTTATATATTTATATATATTGTATTGTTTTATTTATATTTTGTGAAAACCTACACATATTCCGATGTACATGTATGACAAATGTTTGCTATAAACACGCAAACGTACACATACTTGTGCACGTCTAGTTATATTTTTATGTATTTTAATGCATTTTTCAATACATGTATACATAGAAGAGTATGCGTAAACATATTTTTAAACATTTTTTGTAGGAAAATGTTTAAATTTCGAAAATTTTAAACAATCTACGCTATAATTGCTCTGACAGAGGAGTTATACACTCGAAAGCTGAGCTAAGTAAAAATAAATACAATTTATTCTAACAAACAATAATAATAATAATAATAATAATAATAATAATAATAAAAATTGTAATCTACCCAACCCATTTTTCCTATTTTTTTAATCACCATAAACATATTCAATACCAAATAAAACGGAGGATCTGGGAATATGAGAAGATCCAGGAGAAAAATCACTAACCAAACTTCCGCTGGATGAATGCGAGGAGGGCTGGGACGCCGGAGAGGCTTAAACTGCCTGAAACCAACTTCTTATTGCCCTCCATATTCCAATGAAGACCAATATTTGTTACTAATGAGAAGTTAATGAAAGACAACTGTTGCAATAATACAATTTAATTGGCAAAGGTTGTCGAAAGGGGGGAGAGCACTGGAAATCTGGGAAGATGTGTTGCAAATCAGTCTCCAGAGGATCCCACAGGTTGATTTCAAATAGAATGCTTTGATGATAGTCTTTTTTGAAAGCTCCTAGTGAATAATAACAACAACTCTGATTTCGTTTATGAACGTCTCTCTGGAAAGGGATGGGATTCATTTCCAGAGGATTTCCCGTAATCCCGGCTTCAAACCAGGAGCTTCAAAGATCAAGGGTTTTCCTAAGGATGTTGGTGGTACCTCTAATTGCAGAGATTTGAAGGCCTCCTAAAACATCGGGGATTTGTAGTTTTTTCAATTGTCCTTGATACTACTCCTAGTGTACCAACTACGACCGGGATTATTTGTGTTTTAACCCCGTGTATACGCCTTATCTCCAAGGCCAATGGAGCATAATTGCTCCACTTCTCATTCTCCCTCTCTCTCACATTCCTGCCCCAGGGTACTGAGAAGTCTACAATCTGCTAGTTTTTTGAGACTTTGTCAATGATGACCAAATCCGGACGATTATGTTCGAATTGCTTGGTCGTTATGACACTTTTGTCCCACCATACCTCTACCTTGCCATCCTCACTTGTTCTCACTTCATCAGGCACCCCCTCAAATCATTTTCCAGCGCACTTCACCCCAACCCTCTTACACACCTCCCAATATATCCGGAGTCCCATGCGATCATGTCTTTTGCAGTACTCTCTCTAGGCCAGTCCACTACACCCTGCTTCAAGGTGCGCAATTGACTCTGAGGTCTTACAACAAATCCAGCATTCTGCAGCAACTTCCTCTCCTAGAACTACTTTTTTTAACAATCGTGTTCCTAATGCCTGCTCTTGTGCTGCACAAACAAAAGCTTCAATACTCTTAGCCAGATACCCAGCTCTAAGCCATTGCCATGATCTTTTAGCAGCCACTTCTGCTTTA
This sequence comes from Euprymna scolopes, assembly GCF_053919585.1. Classification (NCBI taxonomy): domain Eukaryota; kingdom Metazoa; phylum Mollusca; class Cephalopoda; order Sepiida; family Sepiolidae; genus Euprymna; species Euprymna scolopes. Next base: position 166,782,285 of record NC_136486.1, read on the forward strand.
TCCTAGAAGAACCTTTCATGCATTTTCTTCCGAGCCAGTTCCTCGGCCTTTTCTCTATCCATACGTTTTACATAATCAGCCTTGGTCTCACATACCTCCACAACATTGGCCACAAACTTAAGCATCCACTCCTCACTTCTAACCACATGCTCCTTTAACATCTCCTCTGTTCTAACACAATTTCTACACTTTTCAATCCTCTCCCACCATCTTTCCTCTTTTGATACAGCCTTGCTACGCTACTTCGAATGTTTTGTTGGTTTTTGTTTTACGGCATATCAACCCTTTTCAGGTTATTTAATGCCGAATCTAAAGATTTTGAAGAAAATTTTTTTTAATATAATATATTTGTTGTTTTCACGTCGGTTTCTATTCAACCCATAGTTGGGACCCTAACAGGTAGTACCACTCCGGGTCAGAGTGGACCTGGGAGCAATGGTAATTAAAGGGTGGCTCCACATTCCCCAAAGCCCACAAGCGAGGGCCTCACCACTGGATATAGTTTAATATCATATCCAGGACCCCCATTGAGGGAATTTTACCCTCTGCAAGGGTGCAGTCGGCATATTCTAATGCTCCACCGACAGGGCCAACTTCGAATGTGAAATAATCCAAACATTGCTAAAACTTTTCTTGTTTTCATATCCATCGCATGCAAATCCTTCTCAGACCATTCTAAACTTCCTGCACTGTATATCAAAACACTGACTGCCCATGCATTTACTGCTTTTATTAGGTTTCCTCCATACAGTTTCGACTTTGCAATTAGTGACGTTTGCAATTCCTGACGTTTTCCTTCATTTGTCTGTTCATGATGCCTACACCCTTCAGCACTCCCAAATACTTATATCCTGTATCTTCTATTTCTTTCATGATTTCTCCATTTAGCAGCACTATTCCATTCCATTGAACCTTTACTCCTCTTTTCATCACAAGCACCGCACATTTACTAATACCAAACTCCATCGCAATGTCTTCTGAGTATGTCCCCACAAGTTCTACCAGTCTGTCCATTTCCTTTTCATTTCTACCGAATATTTTCAAATCATCCATAAAAAGTAGATGGTTGAGGCGTCTGTCACCAGATCCAAAGTTATACCCCAGTTTTTTCTCTCTTCAAGTAGATGCCCAGTGGCATCATTATCATTACAAAAAGAAGTGGTGATAACGAATCTCCTTGAAATATTCCACGTTTAATGCCAACCTGCCCCATTTCCCATCTGTTTGCTGTCAGCACCGTTTTCCATTGAGCCATACTTGTCTTCAAAAGCCCTACCACATTCTCAGCAACCTTCAGCATCAATAGTGTTTCACGTATCCATGAATGAGGAACCATGTCATAAGCCTTTCTGTAATCGATCCATGCTACGCTCAGATCCTTCTTCTTCTTCGCGTCCTGCATTATTGCTTTATCAATTAGTAGTTGCTCTTTAGTACCTCTCTGCCTTTTCGGCGCCCCTTTTGTCCGTCAGGAAAAACACCATTACTCTCTAAACGTTCATAAATTTTCTCCGCAAATATTCTAGTCAACAGTTTCCACATCAATGGCAGGCATGTTACTGGTCTATAATTATTGGCATCTATTCATCTTGCAGGATCTTTCCTAATCAATGTTGATTATCCTTTTACAAGCCAATCAGGGACATCTCCCGACTCTAAAACTCTTTGCAGAGCAGCAGCTATAGGTGGATAAATGCATGGAAACTGTTTAAACCAGAAGCCCATCACTCTATCTGGACCAGGTGCCTTCCAGTTTGTTATCGTTCGTATGCCAGTCTTAACGTCATCGATGGTTATCTCAACGTTCTTTATCTGTTGCATTTCTGATAGCCTTTTTCTGACCTCTCCCAACCTTCTCATTATATCGCCCTTCGACAGACCAAATCCCATTCCAGGACTTCCTTGCATCTTTTGCATTTGGAGTGTTGTTATTTCCAGCCTGTTTACTACCATTTAATTCTTTATACAGCTGAGACTGATTGTTCCGGAAAAGGTTGTTCTGCCGAAATGCAACACATTTTCCAACAAAAATGTTCATCGTTCCCTTTTCCAGCAATCTATACCTCCTTTCAAGCTCGTCGTTGGCTTTCTGTCCTAGTTAAACTCCTTTTCTTATTTCTTCGATTCTACCAATGTCTTTCCGCCACCGTTTAATACTTTCTTCAAGCCGCCTCTGCCAGTGTGGCCTTCTATCCTTCATTTCTCCCTTTTTCTTCTGTAATAATCCAAGACGATTCGCAATAACGTATGACGCTGCATACAGAAGCCTGTTAATGTCTGTAATCGATATGTTAATTCAAGGAGTAATTCACAACATATAATCATCATAAGATGTTGTGAATTACTCCTTGAATTATTTTTACCTCATTTTTCACCTTCCGCCTATCACTACACTTCATACTTGGAATCTCTATGATATCGTCTCTAAGAAAAACCTCTCTTAATTTCTGAAGTACTTCTTTTTCTACAGAAGTCAAAGTTCGAACTTCATCACCACTTCTCCATACATCTGCTCGTTTCACTGGTTCCATTGTCTCAGAGTCAATGATCTCATCTGCCTTAGATCCTTCAAACTCTTTCTCATTACTTCCCCTAACCATAGGATTCCATACCTCCTCAGTTGTCCGCCTCCCATCATCGATTACATTTCCCTTCTGCACTTCCACTCTCTCAGTTCTTTCATCAGAGCTAGTTTCAACAATTTTACTTTCGTTATTCATTTCATTCCTAACCATCCATTCAATCTCTTCTCTTGCAATCACTGAAAGTAGGTTGTTATTTTTAATTTGTTTTAACTAGGATACCAAACTCGCGACACTTCTAGGTCCTCCTCCTCCTCTCGATTCCTATTCTTCCTTCACTTTTCGGATTTATCCACCAGATTTGGTACTTCCACTTCTTACAAAGCATTCCCAATAATAATAATAATAATAATAATAATAATAATAATAATAATAATAATAATAAATGGGCGTGAAGGGTAAAAGTGGATTGAAAGACCGAGGAGGGAGAGAGAGAGAGAGAGAGAGAGAGAGAGAGAGAGAGAGAGAGAGAGAGAGAGAGAGAGAACTAACCAGAACTCCACTGGAGAAGTGCGAAAATAACTGGGACCTTGCGGAGGCTAATTGCCACCCGAATTCCAGTGAAAATCAATATTTGTTTTCAACAAGAAATTGATGGCATACGGCTGTTGCCATCACGCAAACATATTTACAAAATTTTTTGAAAGAGGTGAAGCGTACTGAAAATCTGGGGAGACTTGTTGTCACCTAGACTCCAGAGAACACCACAGGTTGTTGACGGAGAGAAATCTTTGCTGATGGCCAGTGTGAAAACTCCCAGTGAGTACAAATAATATTAACACATATTGTTTAGGTTTTCCTATATTAAATCGATTCAACATTTGTCTGCACATATTCCAAACAGTAGCAATCGCGCTAATAGACAGACACACACATATACACACACATGCACCCCATATATATATATATATATATATATATATATATATATATATATATATATATATATATAAGACATTTAATTTAAACTCTGTAAATTAGAATTTACAACAATTTATTACTTAACAAGAAATACGAGTTGAAAATTTTCCTTATTCCATGCAGTTTCATACAGTAGCTCTTATCCTCAGACTAAGGTAGTTAGCAAAATAATATTCATAAGCAAGTTATAAATTTTGCTGGTTTGCATATAAATTGAAAACTTCAAATTATAAGAGAAGTCATATTTGTATAAAAGTTGATAATAATGTAGAAATGTATACGTTAAAACGATATTCAAAATGAAATCAAGACGTGCAACTCATAATTCTTACCGATTAATAACCTGTCGAAAATTCTAATTTATTGAGTACTTGCGGGGGTACCCGGCGTTGCCCGGGTACTTGGAGGTATGTGTGTTAAAAAGAGGTGTAAAAGAAAAAGAAAAATTTTGGTCGGAAGGTCGGATTGAACCCCGAAGCCCTGACGCGAAGGCTGAAACGAAAGGGAAAAAAGGCAATCACCTAACCATCTGTGCCACGAGGGAGAGGAACTGATAAGGGCGTTATATGAAGGTTTTTGAAGCGAAATGAACAGGTGCGAGAAAGTCTGATTTATTTTTGCGCTGCAAGCCAAATCATTCGCGCACATACAGAAGAAGAAGAAGCGAGCACACATACACACACACACACACACACACACATTTTCACTTTTATATTTATAGATCGCCTCCCGGGTTTAGATAATATATGACGGGAGTAAATTTTCTGTAAATGCAAACAGCGGGCTTTATTTGGTAAACGAAATAATTCCGTAATGATTTATGTTGAATTTATTCTGTTAGTGTCCAAAAAAATGTACGAAAGGGTGTAAGAAATCATTTGTAGGTATTTAGGGCCCAAGAAAAAGTGAAAAAAAAAGAAAAAAATGAAGGTAGTCCTGCATAATTTAACCCGAATTCTTGTGAATTCCCGTCAAGCATTGATCGGGTAAGACCGGCAATCATCGGCGTCAGCCCCATAGTACAGGAAAAAGCAAAACAAACAAAACTAACTGGAATGAATACAAATGGACAAACAGACAACAAAAAACTCCCAGAAAACTTACCGGGTAAAATACAATTATGTTTATTTTATTTTATTTTTTTTTTATTTTTTTTTTGTTGGTTTGTTTTCTGCAATAAAATCAAAGAAACAAAAGAAACAGGAAAAAATACAAATGGAAAAAAAAGAAATAAAACCAGAAAACTGACGGTGTATAATGAAAAAGGTTTAATAGATTTTAGTCTTATTTTTTTTATTGTGGATTAGTTTTATGCAACAGAAGTATTTTAACCGTATAATTGTTAAGTATAAGTATAACGGTTTGTTATGAGTTTTGTTTTCTTTTTTTGTATTGTTTTCTTTGTTGTCACTTTTTAACAATTGTAACGTCGTCTGGTTCAATATCGATAGTGTAATAGTAATTGGGCTTATAAAACTACCAGAAATTAAATGTATGGAAATAAATTATGAATGAGTAACTAATCGGAAACTAATCCGAAAATAAGAAGTCAGATCTCCCCCTAGTATCACGTATGAAATCACTGGAGACATAATAGAAGGAAAAATAGAGTAAATATATAAATCGAGTAATCGTTTGAACATTTGAAGAACGCTAGCGGCTGACTGTTGTAGTTTGTTGTAAAACCTGGAATCCAAGGTTAGTTCGTTTCGTTTAAGTAACTCTTCGACTCGCAGCCCCTCCCCCCAAAAAAATAAAGGAAAAAATGTAAAAAAAAGAAGAAATAAAAGAAATGGTATAAGTAACCCATGAAATTGAAAACAAAAAAAAGTGGGGAAGAAGAAATAAAAGAAATAGTATAGTAACCCATCGAATAGATGAAATCGAAAGGTGTGTTTCACCCTACGGTAAAATGCCATTCTATTTTTTTAAGCAACTAAGAACTCAAACCGGTGTTTCCTCGTAAATTCCCCTGTGGACGTATCCGCAACGGTGTTAAGTGGTCGCGGGAGGAGTATGAATGTAATAAGAAAAGATTTTACCTTTGATTCTTACAGGTTTTGGCAGTGAACTCTCACCAGAAAAAATATAGGAATGTGCGGTTATCGAGGAAGTGTAAGGGTAATAGGCCTATAGCACACCTCAGATAATGTGCTGCAGTTTGTGCGAAAATATATATTTTTTTATATCAACTTTGTTTCCATTTGTAGCCAAGAGTGACCAACAAAATGATGTTTCCTTACAAAGAGAAAATGTTATATATATATAACTAGCGGGGGTACCCGGCGTTGCCCGAGTGTTTGTTTCCGGGACGGGGGGAGTTTTAAAAAATGTTATGGTAGGTAAGTAGGAAGGATCAAACCCGGAGTCATGAGTAAAAGTAGGAAAATAAAGTGTGAAAAAAAACAAAAAAAAACATCTGCAACGTTAACAGTTCGGCCACCAAGAAAAGTCCATTTCAGTTGTTTAGGAAAAAAAACGACTACGGCAGGTCGGCGGGAATGTGAAAATATAATGTGAATTGTCCAGCACGCTAACCACTACGCCACAGAGCACTGCAGTTTAGTTTAGTGATTTTAAATAACTTCACATGAAAGAACTACGAAGCCAAACCGGTGTTCTCTTCTCAACTGTTCCTTGTGAACGATCCCCAAACGGTGTTAAGTGGTGGCAGGGGGAGAAGGAATTTATTAAAGAGAAAATATTTTACCACTTCCATTGATCTTAACCGATTTTGGCCGTGACTTCTCAGCAGAAAAAGTATAGAAATCTAAGATTATCGAGAAATTTGAGAAATAATAAGCCTATAACACACCTCAGATATTGTTCTGCCGTTTGTGCATATTATATTTGCATGAAATATCTTGATTTTTAATCCTATTAATGTCAAAATCAGACGGGAAAAAATGAGTTCATTTTATTTATATAGAGATAATATAAATATACAAGAAATAAATGTTACCATAGTCAATAAAAGTTACTTTTATAGTAGAAAAGTTCATTGGTTTGTATTTTTAAGTAGTTTGTAAATTTGTTTTTTTTTAATTCACGAACCGGTTTAAAAAAATCAAAATGGCAGCGACTTTGAAATGGACAGCCCCGTTTTCAATTTGTGTTAACAATTAAAGAGAGGTCCTCAACATAAGGAATATTTATAAACATATTTTAATGTTTTCCGTTATTTTGTGCTTGAGGAGTATTTGATTGTGGCATGTGTAGTTTATATAAAAATTTATTTAAGTAGTTATCGCCTAAATTTCGTTTTAATTTCGGTTCGCTTAAATTATTTCAAGTGAAGCGCATTAAAAACTATTTCAAAACAAAAAAAATATGAACTGATCTTTTATTGACAATGGTAACATTTATTTATTGTATATTTATTTTTTCGGGTAGTCGTTTGTTGGCATTTCAGATAAACATTCTTACTAAATAATATTGACGAAATACCGAAAAACAAAGAAACAAAAACAGTTTTGAAAAAAAATTAAGCTTTACTTACTTTAGTAAAATAATCCGAAACAGCAAAATGAGATATTAAAAAAGTAAACACGTAATTACTTTAGTTTTTTAAAGCAAAGAATCGATATAATATGAATAAGAAGAAAATGGCGCCATTTCACAGCAGAACAGCTTCGTTTCAGTTTTACAGTATTGAACGGTGTAGTATTGTGCCGTCGGATTCAGGGTTTTACTATTATAATGTAAAGAATACGCAGAAAGGGTTGTAATCAACTGAATTCCTTCTAGTACACTGACAAAAAAGCTTAAACAGATATATAAATAAAAATAAAAAGGTTATGTAAATGTTTTTCAAAAGACAGGTAATCACGTGAGCAGGGTTTTTCCTTCTTTTGACACGATTACAAGTAACGTTCTTATTTTTTATTATTTATCTATTTATCTATTTTCGAAAGAGTGCCACGTGCAAGTGGAGAAGGAAAAAACAAAGTTATGCAAAATTTGTGTCGATAATTGTCTAAAGATCCTACGTTTTTTGGCTTTGACTTTAATAAGAACGTGAATTTATGAGGTGAATTTATTCGACACAATATGATTCAACTAAAAAAAATAAATAAAAGCTAACGTGAATTAAGATTAAAGAAGGTGTTATTGTGGATCCTCAATCCTTTAAAAAAAAAAAACTTGTTAAACTGTGTGACATATTTACATTCTATGGAGGTCAGGCGCGAACGAACACCCAATAATTTTATTATACCATATGTCTTCAAACTGAAACATAATTATCAAAGTATACTTACGCAAATTGATATGAAAAGTCTTTGTTAAAGTTTGTGCTATATTTCCAAGGAGTAAAGGCGCGAACGCAGACCTCACAATTTTATTATACCATCCCTATTTAAGGTGAAACATGCTTATCAAAATATTCTTATGTACATCTATATCAAAAACCCTTGTAAACGTTTTTTTCTTTCATTTTTTATTTCCATACTTTGGGGGCCAGGCGCGAACGCAGAGCTCACAATTTTTATGAACCACCGTTCTGCCAGATCAAACATACACATTCCTGATCCTCGATATATCTATCATTATATGTAATCAGTTTTTTTTTAAATAGTCAACCATATAGGAGCCTATTCGTGACCACACACACACACACACACGTTCAGCATTATATATATATATATATATATATATATATATATATATATATATATATATATAATATAAAGCTGAACGTCTCTGTGTGTCTGGTCACGAATAGGATCCTATATGTTTGCCTATTATAGAAAACTGATCACATATAATGATAGAAGATGTATCGAGACACAGGAATGGGTATGTTTGATCTGACATGATGATTCATTAAAATTGTGGGGTCTGCGTTCGCGCCTGGTCTACAAAGTATGGAAATAAAAAAAACGTTTACAAGGGTTTTTGATATAGATGTACATAAGAATACTTTGATAAGTATGTTTTAACTTAAATAGGGATGGTATAATAAAATTGTGAGGTCTGCGTTCGCGCCTGGCCTCCATAGAATGGATAGGCACAAACTTCAATAAAACTTTTCATATCTATCTGCGTAAGTATACTTGGATAATTATTTTTCAGTTTGAAGAAATACGGTGTAATAAAATTATGGGGTGTTCGCGCCTGACCTCCATAGAATGGAAATATGTCACAAAGTTTAACAAGGTTTTTTAATATAGATCCACTGAATATTGTGATAAGTGTTTCAGTGTGAACGGGTATGGTATAATAAATTATGGGGTTTATCTATTTTATTTGTACTTCCATCATATTTTGCTTTGGTTTTGATACCCCCAAATTCGAAGCTATCTCTTTACAACCCATCCTTTTCATAACCTATCATACTTTCATAAATCAGTCCATTTTCTGTAGGCTGTTTTGAACCCAGCCAACGACGGGCACTTTTTCTAGTATATATCAACAATATATAACAAGACCTATCAAAGGGCGGATGAGCTTCTTATGAGCCAACGGCCATCTCTTGCAGCCAGAGTCGGTACCAACGCACGAGTTTCTTCGACCAGGCTCTCACAACGGTGGAGGATAGTTACGAGTTAAAAGTCCGGTCAAATTGGCGTCGCGACCAGGCGCTTCGGATCCTCCGCAACGGTGAGAGGGGATATTTAGCTCCAGTGGGTGGCTACCACCCGCTTCAAACCAGGCAGCCCCTGGTCAGTAAGATGCTATCCCGTCACGTTAGGGTGGTCGGACGTAAATCATTCACCTGGTACAAATCACAATTCAAAGACTACTCTATGACTCGGAAGTTGGAACACTGTGCCTGGGTTTCACGCATGACCTGGATCTCAACCTTTGTGCACAAGGTCTGTCTCGTAAGACCGCATTACTTGACCGTGAACTTGCCAAGCTGTCTGTCGACATTGTCACTCTACAAGAGATCAGATTGGCTGGAACTGGCTCCTTATCGGAACAAAACTACACTTTCTTCTGGACTGCAAAGCAGAAGAGGAATATCGCATCCATGGAGTAGGTTTCGCAGTGACAAAGAAATTACTCAGAAAACATGTAGTCGACACTCCGGTCATCATTTCAGAGAGAATTATGACAATGAAGATCAACTCCGCCGATACACCAGTACAACTCATCAGCGTCTATGCGCCAATACTGCCTAGCGAAGATCAGATGAAAGATGAATTCTACGATTGTCTCAACGAAATACTGAGCAGGATCCCAGCCCCCCCCCATAATTCTCGTAGACTTCAACGCCACACTCGGTACAAACCATGCTGCCTGGTCTGACATCATTGGTCACTTCTGTACTAGTAAAATAAATGAAAATGATCAAAGAACTCTGGACCTCTGTAGTCAACAGGGACTCTATATTGCAAACACCTGGTTCAAACAGAAAATGTATCATCGTGTCTCTTGGAGACACCCTCGTTCCAAATATTGGCACCAATTGGATCTTGGATTGTGTAGGAAAAAAAATCAGTTCTGTCAAACGGTCAAGAACCTACCATTCCGCCGATGGTGATACCGACCACTCACTCGTGCTGACACAACTCGATCTTCCGAACAAGAAACCTGCACCACGAAAGCCAAGACCACGTCGTAGTCTCAACACGGCTTCAATGAAGAACAACGACAACATCATTGCGTTTCGCACTGCACTCGAAAATAAACTGAGAGATTCTGAACCAGGGGAAGCAGTGAACCTGGATAAATCCTGGGAAATCCTGCAAACTGCGATGCATGACGCTGCAGTCACATCCTTTGGAACCAAGCGGCTGCCTTGCGAAGACTGGATGGCTGAGAATGCAGAAATCTAAGAACCGCTACTACTGTTCCAAAACGATGATCACAAGAACTATGTAAGCAGGCCGATACGCAGTACCCTGTTCAAGCTGAAAGAGGCTCGCAGTCAATTCCAGAAAGCTGCTGGGCACTGTGCAAACAACTACTGGAACAACCTGTGCGACGAAATCCAGACTGCTGCTGATTGCGGTAAACAAGTGAGATGTACCGTGGACTCCGCAAGGCAACTGGACCGAGCGCGAAGAAAGCTTGCTCTTTAAAATCTACTACAGGGGAGCTCATCGCTGATTCTACAAAGCAGCTTGAACGCTGGGTGGAGGACTACTCTGTGCTATATGGTGAACCGCGCAACATCACAGCCACAGCTTTAAATTCCACTCCGAACTTCGACACCCTAGTCGAACTGGACAACATTCCAACTGTCAGAATTCGAAGAAGCTCTTCAAAACACGAATGTAGGGAAGGCCCCAGGTACTCAGGAGATTCCAGCAGACCTGCTCAAGTGCGACAAGTTCCTGCTCCCGCACTTGTACGACCTCCTCTGTACCAGTTGGCGCAATGAGAACTTTCCAACAGCTATGAAAGATGCTAAAATTGTCACTTTATTCAAGAAAGGAGACAAAGGAGATTGCAATAACTACCGTGATATATCTTTACTTAGTGTCACCGGCAAAGTCTTTGCCAGAGTGCTCCTTTCAAGGCTCCAGCAGATTGCAAACCGCGTTTATCCAGAATCGCAATGCGGCTTACGAAGCGGGCGCTCAACCACGGACATATTTTCAGTGCGTCAAATCCAGGAAAAATTGAGAGAGAACAACGTAGACCTCTCCATATCTCATTTGTGGACCTCGGGAAAGCTTTTGACATGGTCAGTAGAGATGGTCTGTTTGCCATCCTACAAAGGTTGGGCTGTCCACCAACTTTTTAGTTTGACAAGATCGCTCCATGACAGCAGGACAGCCGCAGTCTTCTTCGAAGGTGACATGTCTGACAACTTCCCCGTGTGCAGTGAAGTCAAGCAAGGTTGTGTGTTGGCTACCACACTGTTTGGCACATTCTTCTCAGTTCTTCTGCATCATGATTTTGGAAATCACGAGGACGAAGACATTGTATTCTTTCTTACTCGCTCTTGCGGAGAACTTTTTAACTTGGCTCGCCTACGCGGCAAAACCAAGATTCGAAGAGTCCTAATACTTGGGCTGCTGTTTGCAGACGATGCTGCATTGGTTTCGCACTCCGCAAGTGGACCCCAGTGGCTGCTTAACAAATTGAGCGCTTCTTGTGCAGAGTTCGCATTGGTAATCAGTGTGAAGAAGACAGTCGTGATGTACCAGGGTGACGCATCTCCAATCACCATGGCCACGAACTAGAGATAGGCGAGAACTTTTCGTATCTTGGATCCGACATCAACACGCCTCCATGCTGGTCTATCTTCGGCCAGCTCCTGCCACACATTCACATCGATGCCAAGAGCGATTGAACAGTAGCTACAAACGCGTATAGGTAGAGTAGCGTCTACTTTCAGCTGACTACGTGAAAGAGCATAGTTCAATAAATACCTCACTTCTCGCACAAAATGCCGTATCTACGAATGCTGTGTTCTAAGTACCCTACTGTATTGAGCAGAGACTTGGACCACGTATGCTTGTCACGAGAAAAGACTGAACGTCTACCATCTCCGATGCTTGCGACGTATCATTGGCATCAATTGGTGGGATAGAATCACCAACGAAGAGGTGCTAAGACGTGTGTGCAGCCGCTCCTTGTTCCAGACACTCAAGATCCGACGATCGATATGGCTTAGACACTTGCGCAGAAATTCCGATGGCCGTCTCTCTAAGGATATCCTCTACAGCGAACTGGCAAATGGAACAAGAAGCCGCGGTCGCCCAGTGCTTGCGTTTTAAAGACGTGGCCAAACGGGACCTGATCGCTCTTGGCATCGATGTGAATGCGTGGCAGGAGCTAGCCGAAGATAGACCAGCATGGAGGCGTGCCTTGAGTAAAGGTTGCGAACGACTTGAGAACCCTTGGTTCGAGAGGCTGGCGCAAAGAAGACAAAACTAGTCACTACGTTTACTGTTGCTTGCATTAATCTTTCGTAGATTGCTTGCCATTATGTTACATATATATATATATATATATATATATATATATATATATATATATATATATATATGTGTGTGTGTGTGTGTGTGTGTGTGCGTGTGTGTGTGTGTGTGTGAGAGAGAGACTGAGAGTCTGAGTGTATGTGTGTATACTAGTAAATAGATTCTCGGTGTTATCCGGGAAATCGTATAGCTCAAGAAACTTCTCCTCCCAACAGTGAGCTATTAAATGTTTTCTTTTCTCTGGTGCGAAAAAAGACGAAAACAACAAACGAAAACAACAAACGTAAACTTTTGTCCCCGTTCATGTCTCCGCACGTTTTATGCGATTTCTATTTGTTTTCATCGCTTGACTTATTTATGTCACAAACATCAGAAGAAATCCTATTATTATTGTTATTCGCAAAGCTTTTTTTTTCCACGCATGAGTTTGCCTTGTCTATATTGAAAAAGAAAAAAAAACTCACGCACGTGCCAGCGTCTCAAATAGAAATATCTTAAATAGGTTAATTAAAAGTTTAACAAGGTGTGTGTCGAATTACAAAATATTGAAAGTAAACAGATGTTCTGTAGAATAAGTGTAAAAGAAAGTATTTTTCTTATTCGTTTTATTAAATAATAGCTATCTCTCGCCCCAACATTACCTTGGAATGTAGATTAACTCCAGACATTTTAGACTTATTGAGTAAGTTTTATTGCATAGCTTTTATTGCATTACGGTTGATTTAAGGTTGGTTTTGGGCGTTGATTAAAATCATTTTTGCTTTAAAAACTTCTCATTAGCATGACGTTGTCCTTTCATTTGTTTTTTGTTTTGTTTTTCGGACCCTCCTTTTTTGACTTTTCTAATTTCTTGTATGAAGTCTTTTTTTTACTTTATTCCCCACTGAACAAATGTACGGCACAATCACGTTGACACACCGGTTCTCACCAAATCACCGGAGTTAAGGAACGTTGAGCCTGGCCAGTACCAGATGGGTGACCATTTGGGAAGGCTAGTCGCTGTATGTACCTTCTGGGAAGGTTGGGCGTGAGGCCAGCATCCTCACCCTGTAAAAAAAAAATTCCTCGCTATAAAAGCATCTACAAAGTTGTAGATGGCCTATACCCCGCCAGGGGCTCAAGGCTATAGATGGTGGATGGCCACTAAACAAAGCATATTGCCATTTGGACGTAAGGGGCTACTATTTGGGGCCATTTCTACAAAGGACAATGTAAAAGATAAGTGAAATGTCTGTTTAAAACTTCTGCATGCTCGTAAGTAAGAGAACCATGAAGCTGGGACGGAATTCGAAAGTCTAATAGTCCGAGGCAAGAATCAATTTTGTGTATAAAAAATACGCATTTTACAAGAATATAGTATTGCTCTTTGGTTTCATTTTACTTCAGTCAAAGTTCTCTAATTCAAGTTTCCCAGGCCTGACCTCTATATGAGATAAATTGATATTCGAATATTTCATTAAACCTCCTTTATATCTCAAACACTGAGTTACTACAGTAGTCAAGAATATTAATTTTACTCTCCCCAATTCATCATTGAAGTATGTTATAATAAATAGTTCTTAGAGTTTCTTGGTCTTTTTTTTACATGAGGGTTACCACTTATCAAGGCCCGGAGGCCACTCAGGGATAAGGGTTATTGCGTGTACAGTAATCAATGAGATAGTATTGTAATAATCATTAGTATTGGAGATTTGATAGAGTGTTTATTTAAGAAGGCGATTTGTCAGAAATTTGTTTATGTTGGATTTGAAAACATCCAAGTTGTAGTCAGGTGGGAAACAGGCTAACGGGAGAGAGTTCCACAGTCGTGCACTTCTGAGAAAGAAGCTCTGCTCATTGAATCTACGTTTGGATTTAGGCACAGATAAGGAGTGGGGAAAATTATTGACGGTGGTTTCAGCTAGTCGGGTGTTTTTTGAAAAAGATTGGCGGGGGAGGACCAGAGAATGGAGCTTAGACGAGCATTTGCCATAGAAATAAAGATGATCAAAGATAGAACAAAGAAATGGAAGATAGAACAAAGACAGGCTCGCTACGTCTCTTCTGTGGGAAAGAGGTTGCAGGGAAGAGAAAAAGGCATCCTCCACAAGCCACGAAGTCTATTTTGTACTCTGTCAAGGCAGGATAGGCTGTTTTTAGCAGCTTCTGTCCAGATGTGGCAGCAGTACTCCATCTTTGGACGTACTTGGCTCTTATATAGATAGAGAATTGCATCAGTAGTAAGATATCTTCTGGAACGGTAGAAGGATCCCACCATCTTTCCAGCGACCTGGGCAACAGACTTGATGTATGTGTTCCTTTTAAGATCAGGAGTAAAGGTCAACCCCAGAAGCTTATCAAAACATGGGGCTTCTCCTAGACGAGAGCCATCAATTTCAATTGATGCCAGATGGAGATCAGAACGTTGATGATGTAGAGATAGGAGCTTGGTCTTAGATGCATTAAAGGTAACCAGCCACCTCTTCCCCACTGTACCACGCACTCAAGATCAGAGGAGAGAATCAGAGAGAACATCATCATTTACGACATTTGATGTGTTGCCATAGATGGTCGTGTCATCAGCATAGATTTCAATGAATGATTTAATTATGTGTTTTGGGAGATCATTGATGTAGATCAGGAAGAGAGTTGGGCCCAGGAGAGAGGGACTCCAGCATTAATACTGTGGGCCTCTGATTTCTGCCCATCAACCACTACTCTTATGAACTTATCGGAGAGAAATTATTTAATGATTGAGAAAACATTTCCAGTTATACCGTAGCTGGAAATCTTGTGAAGTAGGCTCTCATGACATACCTTATCGAAGGCCTTCGATATGTCAAGAGCAATTGCCCTGGAAAGGAAGCCTTTGTCAAGAGATTCACTAATCCTGTGAGATATAACCGTTAGCACATCTGCTGTAGATCTTGCAGAGCGGAAACCATATTGCATGTCACCAGGAAGGTTGTTTGGGTTGAGGTGGTTGACTACTTTATTTAATATGGATTCCAACAAGTTACTCATAACACACAGGAGACTTATGAGTCTGTACTGAGAGGGAGATGACTTTTCATCTGAATTATTAAATACAGGGCATACTGATGAGGTTTTCCAAGGTGTTGGAAAGCACTTCTCTTTAAGGCAACGCTTAAACAGTTTTGGAAGCCAAGTTCTGGTTGGAGCTTTTTCAGCACTATAACTGGAATGTCGTCAGGGCCAGTTGCTTTACAGGAATCAAGGTTCTTGATTAGCTTGGCGACCTCACGCACAGATATTTGTATGTTGCATAGTGTGTTGTCTGTTATAGGAGGAAATACGGGGAGTTTATGGCCTTTGTCGCATAGAGTGGAGTTAGCTGCAAAGTTTTTGGCAAATAGTCTGGCCTTGTCTGATGCTGACGAGATGACCTCAGGTCCATTGATAATAGTTGGGATAGAACGCACGATTCTATTCAAGATCCTATTTGCTATATGCCAGAACTGGTGGGAACCAGGCCGCTACTCAGCTACTTTGGAGTTTATGGACTAAGCATATAGCTCTCTTGCATTTTTTATTACTCTTTTAGAGTGGTTGTTGGCAGTCCTGAAAGCAGCTTTAGTCTCAGTACATCTATTACGTTGGTAGCTATGGAAAAAGTGATTTCTGTGCGCGATGACAGCAGCACATTCAGGGGAGAACCATGGCTGGCTGTTAGTTTTTTTTGGAATTTTTTGGATGGATGAATCGGTCTATGCCTACAATTAACCATTCGGTCAGGTCTGATACTATGGAGGAAACATCCTTTTTAAACATGGAATTCAGAGGTAGGTCAGATATAAATGTACGGAAGCTCTCCCAGTCAGGCATAGAGTACCGATATACAGTACGGTGGAGAGGTAGTCTGAAGACTTATTACATTTCATTTTTATCTTGACTGCTACAACAGAGTGGTCGGAAGATTCCAGAGGAGATAGAACGGAACATTAACATAGCTCAGGGGAAGTTGTGAGGAAAAGGTCTAGAAGCCTTGCATACTGACCGGTAGTATCGGGCACATGGGTGGGTTCGTGAACAATCCGAGTGAGGTCATAGGCAGTGGCAAAATCATGATAGAACCTCCTCTCATCATCGGTTTTATTCGAGTAGGTCAGACATTCCACATTATGGACATTGAAGTCACCGCAAATGTGAATGTTAGCCGAAGGATGAGCAGACAGGATGTGGTCCATTTTCTCAGATATGCTCTTAAAGATAGTAACCCCACTGTTGTGAGGGTGATAGAGGGCAAATTTAAATGCAGTGGTGTAAGCTAGTGCAACCCGGAAGCACATATAAGGTAAATTGGGGTCTTATGAGAAGACCCCAATTTACCTTATATGTGCTGGAGATATCCCTACCACATGGAAAAGCCATCTTTGATGTAGGCACATTTCAGTATAATAATTAATTTAGTCTGGTGTAACTTAAGGCAACATCACTTTGAGAAGGGCGCCATGTTTTAAATTTAATCGATAGATTGCCTCCTCTTCTTGGGGACATACCACGATGAATCCAAAGGAAGCTTCACATGCTACTCACAATGAGTAATTCCACAATATATTGTAGTCTACGTTGCCTTGCAATAAAGTTGAAAAATGAAGAGTGACGCTTCAATTGTGCTATAAACAAAAGAATTAATTTCGAATATCAAAGAACGTACTTTTTATTTTATATGCCTGGTGATACTTGTTATGCAGTGATAATGGCTTGAATATAAGTTTAAAATTAAAAAATAAAGGATTATTGTGCAATTCTGCTTCAAACAGAAAGATTCATTTGGAATGCGTGTCTATCATATAACAGAACCTACTGTTGGTTTTATATGTTGGACCTTTCTGCTTGCGTGGTAATAAAACTTCTCAATTGCACCTGTGATAGTGACTGTATAAGGTGTTATTTTTGGTCAAAAGCCTATCCTTCCTGTTCCTTCTTTTATCGGATTATTTCGAGTATCGACACTTATCGAAGACACTCTAACACAAAACACTGCCAGGCATATAAAGTACATATGTGTGAAATTTCATAAAACTCGACTCAGCCGTTTTCGAGTCTATAGGCAACGAACTCACAAACGCAAACTCACACAAAGTCAATTTTATATACAAATTATAAAAAATAGAGATATATTCCTTATGGATCCGACACACACACATACAAACACACACACACACACACACACACACACACACACACACACACACATATATATATATATATATATATATATATATATATATATATATATATATATATATATATACTGCTGATCCCAAATTAAACACATTTAAAAAGAAAACTTAAATTTTTTATCTGCGGTATATATATATATATATATATATATATATATATATATATATATATATATATATATATAACTACTTAATTTGCTCACATAAAATTAATATACGAAAGTATAGATTTATGCGTAAACTTTAAGTATTTACTTCAAGAGTGCTCAATACGTAGGTAGAGCTAGTTAGTAATTAATAAAATATATATGGCGATTAAGCTACACTGAATATTCCGCGTTTCATCCACTCTAGGACTCCTATATATATATTTATATTTTTATATATATATATTCATATATATATATATATGTATATATATATATATTTATAGATATATATTTATATTTATATATATATATATATATATATATGTATATATATATATGTATATATGTATATATACATATATATATATGGGTGTGCGAGAGAAAATAGAACGATATTTAGAATAAAGAGTCAACGTTATGAAATTTGATAATCGATTACGTTGTCTGCTGTGTCTATACAAGTAGCATTACAACTCCTGCTTCAAACTATGTGCTAAATGCAACAGGTTTGAACTTGCATTATAATTTTTGTTTTTAGTTTGTTTGTTTTTTTTTTTCCTTATTTTATTATCTAGTTTTTCCTAATTGAAAAACACCATATTTTGCTGAAAACATCGGTTGTGGTTCAAAATCAGTCTGGTGCATCGTAGACATATCTTATCTTTACTTTTGCAACTGAGAAGACAAGTAGAGTAACTGTTGCTTGAAAGCGAAATTCCTCGAAATCACTCGAACTCTGTATGACAAAAGTGAAACCGCTGACATTTTTTGTCTCTATTTGCATTCCTGGTGATTGTTCAGAATAATAACGAAACGAAAATATTGAATTTCAACTAAAGGCAATGTTATCTAATTAATTCTCATGTCGAAATTAATACTTTACTAAAAAATTACGAAAAATGATAATGTAGAAATTTACTTATTAATGACAATTGCTTTCGGAGAAAATTGTATTTTTTACGCAAATGATAAAAAACTCTAAACTATGAGTTACTTTAAGTTGCAATTAAAGAAAAAAATGGCTGAGCACTGGATCATAAAGTAAATGTTTCATGTAATAATGTAGCAATAATGTTGCTGATTTTGACATGATAATTAATAGATAACATTACTTTTGGTTGAAATTCAATTTTACGATGTTTGAGTTTCGTTATTTTTTGTATTACGCTTCTAAATTTTTTAGATGAGAATTGATTATTCATATTATTTGGATTTTCGGACTACTGTTCCCATCTTAAGTGTCATTTTCATAAAATCTCCCCAAAGACTCGTGGCGTAGTGATTAGAGTATTTGGAAAAATTAAATTCTAAGGTGATATTATCCAGATGTATGAACGTTCAATTCTCAGTGAGTGCGACCGAAAAATACAGTTGCAAATTACATAGGACCTTTTTCTAGTCATGGTTGACGGTGCAATAGCATGGTGCCTCCGTGAAGTAAATGAGGGGTTCCGTGAGTTCGACAGAAAGATTACCGGGTCCGACAAGATACACCCGAAAAAGACCTAGAGGGTACATCGCCCAAAACGTTGTGAAAATGACACTCAAAATGGGAACAGTAGTCCAAAAATATAAATAATACGAATCACTGTATTCTCTTGTGTATAAAGGAGAAGGTAGGATTTGCCTATCACTCGCTTTTACACTCCTTCTTTGTGTATTAGCAACGTGTAGAGAGACCATTACCTGACTAAATCAATGAATGCCGTTCCACGATCTCTCTCTCCCTCTCCCTCTCTCTTTCTCTCTCTCTCTCTCTCTCTCTCTCTCTCTCTCCAGCTGGACATATTGAGACGTTTGTTTGTCACTTATTATCACATGAATAGATTGTGTCGCTCTTGTCTGATTGTTAGAGGATACGGATTTGAATATAAGGATAACTACCCTAACATGTATCCTGTGCTTATCTCCGACATGCTTTCCTGATGTTTGAATCCTATAGACATCGACTCGACTATGATTTGCTTGTGTGAACATACTGGCGTAAAGCAAACCCCAAAATACTCTAAGCTAAAACTGAAAAGTGAAATGTGAACAGATATCTCGATGCTCAACTCCCCATTTAGTGTGTGTACATAAAACATGGCCCCTAATTCATAATAGCCCCTTACGTCTCAGTGATGATTTGCTTTATTTCGGGTGAATGTGTATAAAAAAGTATTCCTCGAACTTAATTCAGGTATCGTTAAACATTTTTTCATAAATACAAACTTGTTTAATGTTGAAAAATGTAAATGCTAACAGCTTATCGGTATTTTGAAAATAATAAAACTTGATATTTTTCTATTAGTTGAAAATTGATAATTAAATCCCAAGTAAAATATTTTCAAGAATTAACATAATTCGTTTTTACTTAACATCTAATATGACCTCTAAAAAATAAATTAGTTAACTTATTACCAAAAAAATGTACTTTGTTATTAATTATTAGTTGTACAATTACATTATCGGTTTTTTTTATTAATCTCTGAAAGATATTTTAAAAAATCAGTTAATTGGAATTATTTCATTCCCTGACCGTTTGTGGTTTGAATATTTTCTTAAGCTAGAGCGGCCTTGACATTCAACTTTGTATATGTATGTCTGCATTATAATTTCAATTTAATTTGAACAAAAATTATTAATGAATTAATAAAAAAAATGTCTCTTTTTCTCACTGTGTATATATATATATATATGTGTGTGTGTGTGTGTGTGTGTGTGTGTGTGTGTGCGTGCGCGCGCACGTGTGTACACATATATTTATATTTATGAGGGAGTATAAGAAAGCTATAGCAATACAGAAAACCGGCTGGTGCCTTGGTGTGGCGGTTATATCAAACAGTAAGTTCATCTTTATTGATATGTATTGCGATTATCTTTCCTTTATTTTACTCATGTTCACCCCTTACAAAGCATATCGCCATTTGGACGTATAGGGCTACTATTTGGGGCGATGTCTAGGAGAGATTAACATAACATTTGTTTATGTTCCATTAAAACTTCTGCATATCAGTACAGCTAGGGAAGCAGGCAGCAGGAAGGGAATTCCAAAGTCTAGCTGTTCGAGGGAAGAAACTATTAGAATAGAAAGCTTTCTAGTATTTAGGGACAACAGTGAAGGGGTGAGCTCTTATTGCTAAGCGGATTTGTCAGGGATCCTGAAAAATAAATGGATTTACGAAGTTTAAAATAACAAAAAGAAATAAATTCTTCTGTCGTTTATCCATTTTTGTTCATATGAAATTCTTAATATAAAATCTTTATTCCGCCGTAATTTTTAACAAAAATGGAGTTATTCCCTCATTAATTTGCCCTAATTTTTATCTTAAACTGGACTGCAAGCTATATATAATATAAAGATTGCTATTTAATCCAACACAAAACCACATTGATGGAGTTAGGCATAAAGGTCTACTGAACAAGATCTCCACCTACAGTATAGCTGGAAATGTCTTCTCAATTATTAAATTATTTCTCTCTGATAGGTTCTTAAGAGTAGTGGTTAATGGGCAGAAATCAGAAGCTCACAGTATTAATGCTGGAGTCCGTCAGAGATCCAAACTCTCTTCCTGATCTACATCAATGATCTCCCAAATAACATCCTAAGATAATTCGTAGACATTTATGCTGATGACACTCCCATCTATGGCAATAATTACAAAGGTCGTAAACGATCATGTTCTCTCTGATTCTCTCTCCTCTAATATTGAGCTCGTGGTAAATGGGGAATGAGACTGATGGTTAATTCTAATGCATCTAAAATCAACCTTATATCTTATCAACACTCTGATCACCGTCTGGCATCAACTGAAATGGATGACTCTCGTCTTGGGTAGGCTCCATGTTTTGACTTGGTCTGACCTATACTGGAACACGTATCCGTTGCCAAAGTCGTTGGAAAAATGGTGGGATCCTTCTACAACTTCAGTAGATATCTCAGTGTAGATGCAATTCTCTACTTATATAAGAGCCAGGTACGTCCAAGGATGGAGTACTGTTGCCACATCTGGGCCGCTGCCGCTAGAAAGACTTATCCTGCCTTGACAGAGTTCAAAATAGACTCCGTAGCCTAATAGGGATACCCTTTTCTCTTCGCTACAATCTCTTTCTCACAAAAGAGACGTTGCGAGCCCGTTTCTGCTGTATCGTTATTTTCATGGCAAGTTATTGTCTGAGCTCTAATCTATAGTCCTCCCTCGCCAAACTTTCACTAAAAACACTCGTCTTGTTGGAACCAGTATCAATAATTTTCCCCACTCTTTATCTGTGCCTAAAATTAAACGTAGATTCCATGAACAAACTCCTTCTTATAACTGAACGCCTGTGAAACTCTCTTTGGTTTCCCTGCTTTCCAGCTGACTACAATTTGGTAGTCTTCAAGTCCAATGTAAACAAGTTCTTGATGAGCCGTTCTCCTTAAATAATACATTCTACCAAATTTCAACTACTAACGATTATTATGATACTATTCCATTGACTACTGTGTACTCATTAAACCTTATCCTCGACTGGCCACAGGCCTTGATAAGTGGTGACATTTTGTAAATCAATCATGATAGTGTTCTACTACCCCCATCCACTTATTTATATTTAGATCGAAAAAAAATCTACAATAAATATGTTTTAAGCATTATGTTTCACTTTCTAAATCATCTATATAACTACCCATACTCGGCATCAACTCATCCTGTGGTACTTTAATGATGTTAAGCATTACTACTGATGTTTTTTTAGTTTATTAAAGTACTCTCTGTCGTAAAATATTCCTTATTTATATTTCTCATTTAATCTGCTAGATATTAAAGGGTTTATATGTAGTTTTTTTTAAAGTTATTTGAAAAAATAATAATTTTATATTCATTGAAGACATAAAGTTCCTGCTGTGATCCAATCCTATTATTTACTTGAGAGACAGACCACCATAACTCTTTCTTACAAAGCGCTTATTTCACAAGAAAAGACGTATAATATATATTTATCGAGCGTACTAACCTCCCGCTGTAGTTATAGATGCACATTAACCTCCCAAATAAGTGCGTATTATATATTTATCGCCAATCCGATAATTTTTCCTTTAAGTAAAAAGTCAATCAATTCTTATCTATGCATTTAAATTACTCAAAACAGCTTTACAATTTATAATTTTGTGAAGTAATTTGAATACTTATTTTGGGCGTTAATTAAGCATCTAAGTGTTAAAAAACACTTTAATTATAATTCGTAAATTAGAATAAAAATTTTTATTATATAGTAATGTTATATTCTTCTAATGTAAAGTACGTCAATCAGGTTACAAACGTTTTAACCCCATCTCATTATTCTTAGTTATATGCTGCCTAAAATTCTTAGTAAAAATAGTATATTTATATTTCTCGTGCTACAAAATTGAAGCAGGCTATAGTGATGTCTCCTTAGGACAGACTTACAATAAATGCAATCAGTTATTTGCAAACTCACACTGCATTCCAAATTTTCAAAATGCTTCTTATGTTTTATTAAATTCGTATATGGGCAAATTAATTTGAACTAATTTCTGAAACGTTTAAGCAAACCTCACCAATTACTTTGTTCGGTGTTGACAGTTATGTAGATTCTCGTGTATTTTATTTAGCAAATTAACCCTAAATGTCACTATGTGGTATGATTATAGGTTACACAAGTTGCATTTTTCAATGTATATTTATTTGCTATCCTAATGCGGACCACGTCATCCGAAAATAAATGTTATTTTTAATTAGTTCGCCAGTAATGTAAGCGTTTTCTTGGATTCTGAGTTAAGCCTAGTACATGAAGCTTCGTTTAGCGGACCAGACATAAGTATGTGCATTTTCCCCTTGAATATATTATATTTATACATGTTTAAGATTATGAAAGTACAAATATAAAAATATATTAGTATATATCCTAGATGAGACATAATGCTTAGGATGTTATTCTCATAACGACATATTAAATAAATTTATTTACTCATGAAGTTTACATTACAAAAGATGAGAATAGCACAATTAAGTGTATAATAGTAAAGCTTCGGTTTCAGACAGTTAGATTATGAATCTCTATTAGTAATAGACATGTCTATGTGTGCATCTTTAAATGTCGAATTACGTCTGTAAGTGTATTCTTATTTATCGAGTGAAATACACCAAGTTTCCTATTATTTCTGTGACATTGCCGGTACATTTCAATAGGGACCCGACATCATGTAGGGTAGTTTCGCAAAGGAACGAAGGAAAGGAATTCGACTCAATTTTTTTATAGTTAAAATAAAAGGCATTTATTCATGGTACTTTCCAAATTACGTTTGCAGCTTAAAATCTCTTTGTTTTTTATCCTTTTCCTCCTCTTCCTTTCCTTGGACGTCAACTCGCGCTCGGTTTGTTTATTTGCATAGATGAGCTGCTGCCGCTAAAGACTTCTAGATAACTTCGTTACATCTTTGTATTATTTGAAATACGTAATATGTAGGTTGAATGATTAAACAAATGGCGTAGTAAAAGTACAACCTCCTATTTTTAATTAAGTGTACTGAAAAGCTACGTAGACGTAAGTGACACGATTAGAACAAGCGACCTTTTGTGCCATAGAATGTATTTTTCGACATAGTCACCATCATTCTCAATGCATTTTTGTGAATAATTTAATAACGCAGCTATGCTTCTGAAGCACGTTCATGACAGAGATTTGCTTTCTTGGACTCTCACACCATGAATATCTGCAACAAAGACATGAAACATTCAAGTCATGGCTGCATGAGTTCAACTATCACGACAATGAAATATGCAATACAATCTGATCATGCCACATACGTATATGGGAAATGTTGAAGCTAAAATGAAGCTCTCGCATTGATACCTAAATAATCATACTGCACTTGACTTCAAACGAATATAACTGCTACGTAATATGCAACACTGTGACAATGTATACTTTAGCTGGTCTGAATTAAACGAGTCTGTGTGAATAGAAGTGAGAAAGGACTTTGGCTTCCCACGCTTGATTCGAAACAATGAAACCAATGATGCATATTCTCGACTGACCGTTCCAATATGCATTATTCAAATGGGTGCAGTTCCACTGTTTTCGCTATTTATTTATTGATAACGTTCGCTGGATTTTCATTCGTGTTTTTTTTTGGGGGGGGGGCTTTTGTTTTTTGTTTTTGTATTTGATTCTTTTTACTTTATTTTTGCCACGCTTGCTTCGAGTCCGTTGTTTTCATTATGCTCTTCAGGCGACAATGGAAGAGTCTTTCATTGAATAAGAAAGAAAGCGCTAACAACATCCGCGCCACAAATTGGTTAGAAAAAAAAAATGAGGTGTGGTAGATGAAACGGCGAAGTTAGTATATATATATAGATATAGATAGAGAGATAGGAAGATATACAGAGGTAGATAGATAGATAAATAGCGAAAGGTAGTTAAATGTATACGAAAGTCGTTTTAAAGGTAAAACCTACCATTTTTGTTTAACTGAAAAGGTTGAAGAGCTACGAAGACAAGAGTAGTATTATTAAGACGAGCGGCCTTTTGTGTCCCAGAATTTATTTTTCTACGTAGTCATCACCATTCTCAATGCATTTTTGCCAAGAATTCAATGATGCCTTTCTGTTTCTGATGTACGTCCATATCAGGTGTTGCTATCTCACACTGTAAATATCTGCAACAGGGAGGTGAAAGGTTCAGGTCATGGATGCATATGTTCAGTTATCATAACAATGAAATTTGTCATCCCATCTGATCCAGTCGAACGGAATAAAAATAGGGATTATTATTTTTGGAACGCCTTTCGTATTTCCTTTTTAGACTAACACGGCCCGGCAAAGTAATACCGCGCAGGGACGGATTCACCCTCAACCTGCGAAGGAATAGTACCAATACGAGCAGAAGAGCATCGGTAATAAAAGATAACCTTTATGAATTGATCGCGGTAATCTGAAGGGATTCTCCATTTACGGATACTAGCACTGCGGGGATGGCATAAAGTAGGTGAACACTAACTGACGGTACAAAACCTTAAAGTACTTAAAAAATTGTCATATCCTATATTAAGCGGCTATCTATTTAATATTTACGATATGCTTTCATTATGCTGCTATGAAATTTGTCTTTCTTGACTGGTTTCAAATCTCTCGACCAAAAGTAATTATCAATTGTGCCTGTAGGTATGAAACTGTTTACATAAGACTATTACAGGTGATGGCAAATAAGTGATACTTAAACATTGGTAAAGTAAAGTAATGATACCAGAAAAACTATTTTTGAATAACACCACATTTCAACATCACTTCAGATTGTTATGCATTTCCATACTATAAGTAGGAATATCGCACCAGGAGGATTATGAATAGTGAGTGCAAAACACTCAGGATTTATTCAGAGATTGCCCGTTGTATCTTATGATAAAAAAGAGAATGATCTGCCTCTCTCTTAAGATATGCGTTAAAGAGTTTTTTTTACGATGAATATGTTATAGTGAAGCAAGAATTCCACACTCATTCACCGCGGCTCTCCTTTTTAGACACTACAAAGTCCAGTACAAGTAAAAGTTGTTGTTATCTTGGAGTTTTCCTTCTCCAATGCTACTTGCTTGCCAAGACTTTAGAATTCAATCTATCTTTCTATTTCACCCACAGATAGGGGAATGAAGTTATGCATTTTCCAAGCGTAATAATAATAATAATAATAATAATAATAATAATAATAATAATAATAATAATAATAATAATAATAATAATAATAAATCGAGAGAAATAGATGGATAGAGAGAAGAAGGGTCGAATATATATATATATATATATATAGTAAGTTATGAAATATATATGGCGATTAAGCTACATATATATAGTATATTTTTATAACTTACTAACTAGCTCTACCTACGTATTGAGCACTTTTGAAGTAAATACTTAAAGTTTACGCATAAATTTATACTTTCCTATATTAATTTTATGTGAGTAAATTTAGTAGTTATATATATATGCATATATATATATGTACATATACATACACACACACACACACACACACACACACATATATATATATATATATATATATATATATATATATATATATATATATATGACTGGCCGAACACCGATCACATAGATTTTCCCAAATCTCAGTAGTCTGTATATCAAATTTCGAGTCTGTAGACTAAAAATTGACAGAGTTATTGCGTAGGGAAATGTACACAGACAGACACACAGACACGTTCACTTTTATATATATGTATATATACTAGCATGGGTTGCCGGCGTTGCCCAGGTGTTTGGAGGTGTATGCTAAGCAAAATGAAAAAAAAGGGTCAATTTATTTAAATTTGACCCCTATTATGACCCCCTTAAAATTTATTATTTCGGGCTCCAATTGAGTTATTAAGTTAGATCCATGTCCAAGGTACCTATATCTAAAATTTAAAGTGTGTAGACCCTAAATTCTCGGAGGAGTTGGGTAGAGTTCTCAAACGTCAAATTGTGTAACTTTGACCCGTTAACAGCCAAATTTCTGGCCGAAAACCGATCACATAGATTTTTCCAAATCTCAGTACCCTGTATATCAAATTTCGAGTCTGTAGACTGAGTTATTGCGAAGGAAAATGTACACAGACAGACCGACACACAGACACGTTCACTTATATATATATATATATATATATATATATATATATATATATATATATATATATATATATATGAGAGAGAGAGTGAGAGAGACAGAGACAGACAGACAGACAGACATGGATAGATAGATATCAAACTAACACAGATTAACTCCCGTCCTCTTGTATGTGTGTTGGCAATGTTTATCCTAGTTTTGAGTTTACGATGTCATTGTATGAGTGAGGGAAAGTGATGGCCATGGACTTGTCCACGTAAAATATATGACTTTGCCCACTATTTTCCTTACATGATATGTGCAACAAACAGTGTTGCAAGGAAAAGGGTCGAACCAGCAGCAGCGACACAATAGCAGATACAGCGCGTACGGCTTTTAATGACAGAGTTCAAGGTGATGTGTTACTTGTAGAATTTAATTATAGGATTGCAATAACGGTAATTAAGGGGGTTAGGTTGCTTCTGCTTTGATTGGTATGCTCCTCCATTCGTCGACTGAAATAAAGGAGAACATTTCCGGATGTGTAGGTGAGAGTGAAAGTAACGGGGAGAGATAAGGTTGGGTTATAAGGGGATTGCGATACTATCGTTGAATTTTGGGCAAGCGTCCAATATTCGGAAATGATCGATGCATAAAAGTATACTGGCGCATGAAAATAGTAATACGTAGACATTCTAGAACGTTACTTTTCTGGTCTTAAACTTTTGCTTCCTTGCTGAAATACCCATTCAGAAGAAAGGCTTCAGGAGAAAAATCCGGAACCGGAATTTATAAAGCAGTCTGAAACTGTATCAAATAACGACTTCGCATCTCCAACAGGAAGGTGATTATGGCTAATTAGTTACCGACGAGGGCTGGCAACTGTGCCGAGTTCGAATTCAGTCGTTTCGTATGATGCTAGCAACCTTCACGTTGTTCTTCCTGTAAGTACCTGATTTCCTTCTAGTAAGAATTATAACTTGAAAGATATCAGGGAAACAAATGCCAACAGTAATCATTCATTTGAGATGATTAAATGAATGATACCCAGGAACAATAACAACAGCAGTAATAACAACAACAACAACAACAACTCCAGCAACGGCACTGCAAGCCTTATATTGACCTTTACTGTTTAACTGACAATTCTAACGATATGAAATAGGGTGAGGTCTACCGCATGAGTATATATATATATATATATATATATATATATATATATATATATATATATATATATATATATATATATATGGCAATAAGGCTACATAATGGCTTCCGCGTTTCATACCCGTAGGGAATTGTCAGGCTAAAACTCCTGAAGATTTCCTATTAAAGGTATTAAACGCGGAAGCCTCCGTGTTAATTTATTACAATAAATATATTTTCATAACTTGCTATCTACTTTACTCGCGTATTATGCATTGTTAAAGTAAATACTGAAAATCACTACATAAGATGATATATGTATTTAAAACCATTTATGTAGATAAATATAAAATATATCGCACACATAATAACTAATATATAGTTAACAGTAATTTGTTACAAGCAGTATTGAATTACAGAATTGAAAAACGATAATCAAGGAAGTTAAAAGTCTGGGGTTTTTTATATATATATTTTGACTTGCAATTGTGTTTTTTTTTTCAATCAGTGACCAGTTTATTTAAAAATGTAAAATAAAATTTTAAAATAAACGGATAAACGTGCTTCCTGGGGAGAGTGACGTGTGGCCTCGTGGCTAGAGACTTTTAAGCTGGTGTCGAAACGGCGGGGTTTATTAAACCCATGATAGACGAAATGAACAGTAAAATGAACAAGAAGCAGAAAGTAACGAGAATAAATGCCTTTTATTAAACTTAACAAAACAACAACAAAAAATGCCTAATCGGCTCTGTTTATTTTTGTTTGTTCGTTTACGATTGTACCGGACGGCGTTGGAGTTCGAGAGATGTTTGAAGTGTAACAAACACGGTTCGAGCGTAACTGCCACGTTACAGCTAGAGTAGTGATGAATAAAGATTCAGTCAGCTGATCGAATGTGTGATGCAGATAATCTACAATTATATACAAGGTGGAACAATAACGTCGTATGCACTAAAAAAAACATTGCACTTTATTTTTAAACATTTATTGAAAACATCAATCAAGTAACTTGTTTATGCAGTAGACCTTACATCTATTCAATGTAGCAGCCTTCAGCCTCAATCACCGCTTCGATATGGGTCTTCTCCAAACAACGCAAAAATTGAAAGGGTGCCATAATTTCGGCTTTAACTATATATATATATATATATATATATATATATATATATATATATATATATATATATATATGTATGAAATTGAATTTAAACTCAATAAATTAGAATTTACAATTTATTATTCGACAATGAATACAAACTAGAAAATGTAAAATTAAGTAATAAGTTTTCAATTTGTTTTTTCTTTGTTGACAAGTATAATATGCAGTTTAAATTCTGTTACTCACACCAATGATCTATCTCGAATATTGACCTTTTTTATCTGGCTCAAATTGTTCTACAAATATTAAATTTATGCTTGCTTTACAGAATTTTTCACTTTGCAAACTTGGAAATTATTTTGTAAGTTATATACACACACATATTATTATTATTATTATTATTATTATTATTATTATTATTATTATTATTATTATTATGATTTCTCTTATTATAATTATTATTATTATTTTATTTTTTGATACCTACGGACACTAGTGTTTCATCCTTTCGGGAATCATCAGTGCAGGGTGACACGAAGCCATTTCAGACTCCATTAGGAAGAAACTAACCTCAACGACAAGCAATAGAGTTGAAATATAAACATCTATTTTTAAATATCATAACGACTTTCATTTCAACTTTAAAGTGCTCAACAATAAAAATTGAGCTCATAAAGGTGCTGGCATAATTATTACTATAATAATTTTAAAATACCTAGAGACACTAGTTTTTCATCCTTTTGGGAATCATCAGCGCAGGGTGACACGATTACTGCTGGTCGGGAGATTCGAACCATCTCTGACTTCATTTGCAAGGAACTAATCCCACGGCCAACCTCAACTTCGAGAAATATCGTTATAATTTTAAATATTATTACATGTCGTAATATCTGTCGATAGTGAGCTAATGCTTTAAATATTATGCTCTGCACGTGCGAGCTTAAGTGACCGACTTTCATTTCAACAAGTGCTCAACAATAAGAATTTAATACTATATTAAATAAATCTGTTTTTTATACATAACCCATCTCCTTTCTCATTATTCTCCCCGTTTATTCCGTTGTACCCTCTACTAGATCAGCACCCCTCTCTTATATAGCGTTATCCCTTCTAACTTTATTATAATTTTATTTTAACACTTTTCAAATGTTATTTTTTATTTATTCTTTATATTTTAAAGGACTTTATCATCACTATCCTTAGTATTATTATTTTTTTTATTGTTATGTAATAGTCATTATTACTATTACTACTTCGTATTTTTGTGTGAAGAATATTATAATTGTTATTATAATTATAACTGTACTTATTATTATTATTATTATTATTATTATTATTATTACTCTCATTGTTGTACTTTATACTCATGGCAATATACAGGATATCCCAATAAAATGTATATACTCTTTAAATGCCAATAAAACCAACATTTATTATTAGAAAGAAAAGTTTCATACATCAATATGTTCCAAAAAAACTATAGAAACCAACTAATTATCGAGTGTTCAAATTATTGTCCATTGTGGTCCATGAACAGCTGACAACACTCACTGATTGAATCGAAAACGTTCCTAATCAGTTCAATTAGTATGTTGACACATCTTCTTTCAATGGTTGCTTTCAACTCATTCATTGGAGCTGTGTTTAACATGCCCCCACCCATTCCCACCCTCAAAATCCATTGGGAGAGTCAATCTAGTGGACGTGGACATAACTCAGTACTTCCCCTTCGTCGTACCTATCTGTTTCGCAGGTGATTATCAAGATATGATACTACATCATGATGATAGTGGGGAAGTGATCCCTCCTGCTGGAAGTGCCATTCTTTATTTCTAAACATCTTTTGGGGACGTAGTATAGCGTATTCATATAGCAAGTTGAGGTAATTTAAAGAGTGTATACATTTTATTTCGACACCTTGTATAGCTTTATATTTTTATGCTTTTACCCTCATTCCGAACAATATCTTCTGCCTTTACTAGACTTTATCCCATTTATACCAAACCTGCTCGATTATCCGGTTACCATATAGCACCATTTTAACACTATTCATCAGCTAATTTTACCTCTCGTTTTTAAATTTGATTTTTTATTTATTATTTTCATATTTTTTTCTCTTCTATTTTTACTCTTTTTATTTTTTTTATTATTTCTGTTTTCTTATCTTTTATTCTTTATTGTAAACTCATTCTAATTACCTCTCCTGTGACCCTAATTAATTAATTAACTCCCGTATTATAATACCTACTCCTAAAAGCTACCCCATACCGCTACCTCCCAATCTTGTTAAAATCCCCAATCTAGCATATTTAAAATGCCTTAATTATCTAATAACAACCATTTGTCCCGCTCCAATTTATATCCCTATACAAGATCCCTCCGAATATACTGATGGCTAGACGTCAAATCCATATTTTGTTACCTAGCAAATGTCCTTATCTTCTCACGAGAAGTATTAGAGGCTCCGAAATGCCTGGCATAAAGAGCTTTCTTAACTGTATTGTTTAAAATTGCTGAATACATCTATATGCATCACTATATATTATTCTATTATCAATATCTTTTCATCTTGCATATATATATATATATATATATATATATATATATATACATATATATATATATACGATTATATTAAAGTAACTTGTGTGTGTGTGTTCAAAACGGCTGATCCTATCTTTTGCAAATTTCGCACAAAGCTTATTTGTATGTCTTGCAGTGTTAGTATCTTGAAATAGCTTTTATCTCTTATATATAAGAATAATTTTTGCAGTGAAATGTTTTGCGTTACACCGGCAAGAAAGATAAGAAAAATTTAGCAAATAATTTCTTCTTAAAAAACAGGTTTATTATAATCTGGAAATATAACTTAGTTTAAGAACATTCGACTACAGATCGAATGATCCCATGTTCAATCCGGGTGTACCCTGCTATTGTATTGCAATTGTTTTTATTAATAAGTTCAATGTACAATAAAACAAGGGGTCCATTTAAAATCGCCGCAAATCATTTCTTCGTTTGCATATTTTAAAACTAAACATTAATCTGAAGTGACTTTCCAGAGCATTCTTCATCAAGATAAAATATCATCTGACGTTATATTGTAAACAAACACAAACGAAATTTGATGAACGACATTATTATTATTATTATTATTATTATTATTATTTTATTTTTTTATTTTTGTGAATTAGTCCACCGGGCAAATTATTCTTCATATAATAGGTAATGATCAACAGAGGATTGATTCTATAATAACACATACGCAATCTGCATAAATTAAAATATCATGTTTAAGCGTATTGTAGGACCGGGCAACGCCGGGTTGCCAGCTAATATATATATATATATATATATATATATATATATATATATATATGTGTGTGTGTGTGTGTGTGTGTGTGTGTGTATGTGTGTGTGTATCAGTAAGTCGGTAGCTTCAGTTATATAATCATAACAGCTATATGATTTGATTTCTTTTTATTCGTTCTTCTGTGGGGTCTGGTCCACTTATGAAAGCCTCTCAGTGCGTCGCTGTATCATGAAACCGTTATAGCACGTGTATGACATACATATAGTCTATTACATTGAGTAATATAGATTATTTCACAGAGAAACATAAAAACAATGCGTATAAATAACAGCAGGTCAATTGTTCTATCGACTTATTGACTACATAATCTTTTCATAATTACATAACTGATATAGCAATGTATTTTCCATGATACATTCGTTTTTATCACTTTTTATCATGTCTTTTATTTTACAAATGCTGTTACAATAATCGTCGGAAATATATCGACATGTATCGATCCCCGCATGCCTGACCCGACTAATGATCGTCGAGTCGGAGCAACAGCGTAACAGCGGAAATCAGTGCAAGTCTCGATCCGATCATTGGTTTATTGGAACCTCAGATCGATCGCTGTCCGACAAAATAGCGGAAGCCTTTATAGATCGATAGTTATAAGCTTCGCTTCCTTGATTACGGGGTTTCACACGATTTGGATATCAATTTATGTTTGCTTCGAAGAGGAACTCAATTGTGGGTGTTGGACGTTGTGCCTTATCGTCGTCGCCACTCTTGTAATGGTGTTATTTAGTGCAATGAGGACAAGGAGAAAACGCGTAGTGTCACCTAGATTTATGTTTATTAGTTGCGACCAAGATCTTATTTAAGACACTCTGTCTGTTAGTTTATCATTTTCATATTCGAAAAGACGATGCAATTGCTTTTTCCCGCTTACATATACCCAAAGCCAAAATGGGTTTTTTTCCATGGACCCAAAGCCACTAGAATCTAGGCCACTGTTAAATTGTCGGATTCACTGTTGACTGAAGTATCTATATAGCCCTTTGCAGTTCTAATAAGTCCACGTTCCCAGGCTTTGTCTTCTCCCTTCAGATAGGATTACTGTATTGCTAATTGCATGAGTCGCCCTTACCAAGAAATACCGATCAGGCTGCCTAGGTATTTATAGCAGATCAGAGTGTTTTTCTTCTATGGTTCTGGTTTAAAAGTTCACTTTTTTACCTTGTGTTCTATCATCCCAAAGTGTAAGGGAGAAAGATAATCTGACTCTTACATTTTCAGTAGTTTTTGATATGCATCCGGATATTACTATAAAAATGCTATTCGCCAAGTTTTAAATGGTATACTTTACATAATATTCGACCATTCATACAAGCAATCAGATGATATATTGTAAGTTATGAAATGGTGATATATAGTAAGTTATGAAATGTATATTGCAATTAAGCTATACGTTTCATTCTCGTGGGAATTCGTCAGGCTTATGCGAAAAGTTGTAATTAGTGCGCCTTTTTATATACGCATATGCTATTGAATTTTCTAGTTAGCCAATGAGCTTTCTAGTTGCCGCCACGCCCATCCTAATCAGCCAATGGGTGGACACTTACAGGACAAAGGAATGGTTGTCCTCGGGTTTATCCATCTCCTACTACTATGTAAATCATCTTAGTGTATACAATTTCAATTAACTGAAATCAATGAACAAGGTTAAAAGTAATTATTAAGTTTTGAAATTGTATAATTGGCCGTACTGTTAATAATACTAATACTACTAATAATAATACTAATACTACTACTACTACTACTAATAATAATAATAATAATAATAATAATAAGTATTAATGCTACTATTGTG
The DNA here is from genome assembly GCF_053919585.1 of Euprymna scolopes. NCBI lineage: Eukaryota > Metazoa > Mollusca > Cephalopoda > Sepiida > Sepiolidae > Euprymna > Euprymna scolopes. The sequence goes on from NC_136486.1 coordinate 166,816,997, forward strand.
TATTGGAGCAATGACGGGTTCATATCGGAGACATGTATAACGGGATGATAACAGAGATAACGACGATGATGATAAATACGGAGGAAGATTTCATATATTAATATAGACTGGGAGATATGATGCAACAGTTCTTAACACAGAGGATGGGGAATACATTATTGATAATGGTGGGGAGGATACAACATAATATTTATTCCATATGTCTCGACTCCCTTTTAGTGATGATTAGGAGTTCATCAATCTCCACTTTCCGATTTATCCAATCGAGAAACCGGCCGCAGATTAAAATCTGATGAGAAAACTGTACGAATGTCTGTGCAAAAGCACCAAATTACCGGAAGTGTTCGTGATGCCCCTTTAAGTTGGTACGTTTTATAGGGAACACAATGCTATCAAGATCCACAGTCTCAGAAACAGATTTTAAACGTCTCCTGAAATCTAACAACAATGTCATATGTTAAAAAGTGCTCTCTTTCTACAGTTAAGAACAGATTGAAATAATTTAATTTGCGAGGCTGTGTTCCGAGACGCAAGCTTACGATTTCTATAAAAGAGCAGAAAATGCCGTCTAGACTTTGTCAGATGCAATGAAGATCATGACTTTCAAAGTGATTTTTAGCGACAAAAGTAAGTTTAATAGGTTAGGCAGTGATGGCAGGCAGTACGTCTGTCGAAGAATGACGAAGAATTTAATCCTAGATTTACAGTTTACACCCTTCAAGGTGATAGTGGTTCAGTTTTTGTGTGGGGCGTTATTAGGGCCTTTAGTTCGCTTGCAATGTCGAATTAATTCGACGAAGTACACTAATATGTTAACTACCTTACTTTGGCCGGAATCTCCATGCAGTATAATACTCCCATTCACACAACTAGCAATGTCAGGAGATTATTTGAAGAACATCATATTCTGTGTTTGGATTGGCCTGCACACTCTCCAGACATCACTCATATTAAAAACATATGGCGTTACATCAAGCAGCAGCTACGCAATGATAAAATTTCAAATTCGGAAGAGCTTTGGACAAAAATTAAAGAGAAGTGGGATGCCCTTTCACCGGAGTATTATCGCAGACTAATTCAAGGAATGCAAAAAAAGATTGCATGCTGTCAAATTGCAGAGAGTCTACTAAACATTAATGTTGATTCCTAATCATGGATCAGAATAATCCCATTGTTTATAGATTCATTACTTTGAGCTTCGTGAATCAGTCTCGAAATAACCAATACATTCTGCTTTTCACAAAAAAAAACGAAAGCGCATTTCATTAAAACAACTTTGACACATATTTGATAAAACAGTTGCTCCTCTCACTTTTGTTATAAAATGCTGCATGCAACGTTAACTATTAAAACAAAGTTAGACAGTTAAACACTACAAAGTTAGACAGTTAAACACTACATTTTACCCCATATAAAACTCTCCTTTTATATTCTGACAATTTAATACTTTTCAATTCATTCTCATTTTTTCCTTTTCTTTACTAAATAATCGCAGTTTAAAGTACTTTACAATATATTTATTTACGGGGTGACCGGCGTTGCTCGGGTGTTTGGAGGTGTATGCTGTGCAAAAAAAGCAAAAAAACAAAAAAAATGGTTAATTTTTTAAAACTTTGACCCCTATTATGACCCCTTAAAATTTATAGTTTGGGGCTCAAATCACTTTATTAAGTTAGATCCAGGTTCAAGGAACCTATATCTAAAATTTCAAGTGTCTAGACCCAAAATTGTCGGAGGAGTTTGGTAGAGTTCTTAAAGGTCAAATCGTTGAAATTTGACCCCTTAACAGCCAAATTTCTGGCTGACACCCGTCACATCGATTTTCCCAAATTTCAGTACCCGGTATTTCAAATTTCGAGTCTATAGACTAAAAATTGACAGAGTTATTGCGTAGGGAAATGTACACAGACAGACAGACACACATACACACAGACAGACAGACATATTCACTTTTATAGATATATAGATTACAATATTTTTCTCAACAAAATTCTGGTTTTTTAACGGATTCTTAATTTTACATTGTTATTATTCTTTTCTTTTTCTTTTTTTTCTTCTACATTACTGTCCTTATTTTATTTTATGGGCCCTTTCTCTTCCGCGTTGTTTTTCTATGCCTGTGGTAACTTAGGTTTATTACGGTCCCACGCGGGGATCCCATGTACGAAATAACTGTCATCTTGCTTATTTGTGTGTATAACTAGCGGATATGTATTTATACGTATGTGTCTAAGGTTCACCTTTCTTCGTGTGTCTAGCGACGTTGTGTATATTTATAACAGTACATGGTTTACACGGTCAATATATCCGTTTGTGGGTGAATATACATTCAATGTATTTCCATAACGGGACAATACATAACAGTTTACAGACATCTGTTTACAAAGAGACGAACATTTTTGTCTGTCCCAAAATCAGACAAAGGGACACATACCTTCTTGAATAGTCGCAGCTCCTCTGCGAATAGTCCTTTGTCGTGCTGTCTTTTAATTGAAGACAGTTTCACCATACATAATATTTGGTTACGATTTCTTCTTCTCAGAGCGCACGCCAGTTTTTTATTTTATTACATTTTCTCAAACTTCCCAGCAAAACACTTACTGAGTGCAAAACGCTTACTAACTGCAAAACGCTTACTGACTGACAAACGCTTACTGACTGAAAAACGCTTACTGACTGACAAAGCTAAACTCCTCTCGTGGACGGTTCCTAATTCTGGTTCTCTAACAGACTAGCTGCCTGATCTGTCCCGTGAATACATACAAAATCTTTCCTTTCTTAGTTCGATTTTCTGACATCAGATCCAGGTTAGTCATTATTGGCCAGGCCCTCCTATTGTTTTGATAACTAAATACCAAAATCTCTTATCTGCACAATTATTTATAGACTAAAATTCCTAAATCTTTCATCATAAATATCTTACTAATCTTTCATTATAAATATCTTACTAATTTATTATTATAAATATCTTACTGCAAATATATATTCTTCTTGCTATTGAAACAAACATTGTTTTCAACACATTCCTTTTTGTTATTGAAATATTTTCTATTAAATAAACATTGACAATCGCAACAACTTTCGCTTCCATTTGGTTTTCCAGGATACCGATATTCAATATTATGACATCTAACCAATTTTAATTTATACAAGATAAATATTATCCGTGCGTATATATATATATATATATATATATTAATGTTGAATATCTCTCGTAAAAATTTAACAAAAATCGAAAATATCCAAATGTCTACCCTCTAACAAAATGAAACTAAATATAATTCAAATTTGCATGCGTTACGCCTAAAATCTGTAATCTAAAAAATTATAATGATCAGTTAATCCGTTTAGGGAAATAACGTTCACAAAAACATATAACCATAAAATTTCCGATTTTTACATAAATAGAGATATATGTAATATAATAATTTTCGAAGTTTCAAATATTCTTAATTGTTCATTTCTTAAAAGTATTAAATGACCAACTAAGAAAACTTAATATTTGGAACTTGGAAAATTATCGTATTACATTATATATGCCCTAGAGCTCAATAAAAAGACATTCATTGAGCTTGTATTTTTTTCAAAATTGTCCAACTTTATATAAAAAATTGTTTTCATTATAAAAAACTTTTAAGAGATATTTTTTTAATAGATTACGATTGGTATATACAAACTGAGTAAGTTTCAAGTAACTGATTAACCTATATATATATATATATATATATATATATATATATATATATATATATATATATATTATGTGCATACATATGTATCCACACGCATATATATGTGTCTGTATGTGTGTGTATATATACATATGAATATTAGTTGAGTAACTTTGAATGAAACCTGTTTTTTATTTATCTATCTATTATTCATTTGCTGAGTATATTCGCTATAGATGAATTTTAGCGTTGTTTCCGGTGGGAATTCACGAAAATGAACTCCAGTAGCGAATGGCCATTTCTGATTAATTGACGCGATCCGAATCAGTCGACCATCGAAGCGACAATTAAACACGATCCTTTTATTTCCAATTTGTTCTTTTCTCTCATTATTTTTTAAAGAGATTTCATTTTTTGTTTAGTGATGAGCGTCCGCCTGTATCATATTAAAGGTGTATGGACTGTAGGTTGGTTTTGTCCGATTATGTCAGTCGGCGCTCTTTTATGTTTCTATAATACATGCATCACGAACTAGAATCACATATTCTTGTCTTCAACATTTTGTAATTCGTTTTTTGTTGTTGCTTTTTATATTGTTTTTATATCTCTCATTTGTTACTTATCTTCTTAATTGAAGTTTTTTTTATAAGATTTTAAAAGTTGGTGAGGTATTCTAGCTTTAATCATGTATGAAATTATTGGATTAGATATAATAATAATTTAAAAAAGACAACTATAAATATTTTCGTATACATGAAGATCTGCTAAGAATCTTAAAGCAAGGTCAAATGACATTCTGCTCGGTAGTTCAAATGCATTAAAAGCCTTCAAATCTCCTATGGTCACGAAATAAGTCATATTAATCTTTTCAACTATAAACAGATTCAAATAGCTTATTTTCTTTACAAGGAAAGTTAAATGCATTTGGATTAATTTAATTTCGTAATTAAATAATTTTTTAATACGATTTTTTTACACAATTGCATTTCTCCATAATAATAAATATTCGATTAATATACATAAATAAAACAGTAGGCGTATGTGTGTGTAAATATCTAACAGGTAAACTCTTAAACTACTGATCACATAGCACTGAAATTCTCAGAAAAGAATATTCATGCACCATGGGTGGTTTATGGCGAATAATATTTTTGCTTACATGCATGTATATCGCATACAGACATCGGCAAATTTACATGTAAAATGTTCATTAAGCATTAGCTGACATTTTGCTTTTTGTGCGCATGCGCGTGCATTTGTTTTTTTCTCAGTTTTTTCACGCTCGGTTCTTTTTAATTTCAATTCTAACTGATGACACCAACTCATTTTTTATGTCTTTGTATTAAAAAAACCCCGAAATCATACGTGCATTTTACTCGCGGTTTGAAATTTGTAAATATGAAAACAAACCTATATATCTTTTTACGATCTCATATTTAGTTAATTTCATACATTATTTTAAGACGGTAGGGGGATATGACACGAAATACAGACAGTACTGCAATAATAACATTATTATTTAGAAAACCACTCTTAATATGGGGAGGGGAAGGTATTATTTAAACTATTCTGTACTTTCACCTAACAACTTATAAAATAAGAAACTGACATGTATTATCTCTATTTTTTTTTAGTATTAGTTAACATTAAGTATCTGCTTCTCAAACCAATTTATTGATTAGTTTATTGCAAAGCAAGTGTTGCCTAATCACTAACTGCACTTTAAAATATTTATTTTTTGAGTAGTATGAATTTTAAATAAGGTGCTTCTACAGTGTAGTACCCATATTTAAAAAATACAAACAATTTATTCTGAAATCATGTATTTAAAAAAAATGCTGAGTCATTTTCCGGAAGTGATGTCATGCGTTGATAATGGTGGGGGGACAAGCACGATTATGTTGCTTTAAAAAGTACTCTGGAGGCTGCCAGGGATTACCAACCCTTCTTTTTCTAGACGAGGTTTGAGTGTGGTGAATTAGTGTCTGTTTATTCTCCCAAGCATTACCACCGCTTTTCTGTTTATGGAGAGGGGGCCAGTAGTTTATTCCGCTGAAATGCTGCGTCAGACAGATACTACACTGATCTTAGCCAAAAGTCCAAGTAAGCGTAATATAGTTTTCTACCAGACATTAGCTCCTTTAAAAAAAAAAATAACCGACAAAGCATATATTTTAATAGATAGGGGGGGATATAGAGTAAGTCCCGGTAATAGCTGAAGCAGTTTATGATCTCAAAATTACTTTATCTAATATATAAAAGCTGAAATGGTCTACGATTTAGACGGTACATTATTTCATGTATATTTTAAAAACAGCGGGGTGGGGGATATGAAATCAATCCAGGAAACATTATTATATTTCATTTATATTTTTAAAAGTGGGGTGGGGGTATAGAGTCCGTCCCAGAAATGGCTGCAACATTTTACGTTTTAGGCATTAATTTATTTAATGCATATTTTTAACAGTAGGGTGGGGAATAAGAAGTCAGTGCCGGAAATGGCTTACACAGTTTACGACTTAAACATTACTTTATTTCAAGTTTCTGTATGTGATCAACAATATTTTTCTGAATTTTCGATGTTAACTTCGGGGAATGACGTTACAGTTATAGTGGTGAGTAGAAAGATACATGATTATGTTGCTTTTTAACGTGCTCTGGAGTTCTCTATGAATTAACAAACCTTCACTTTTGGGGTGGGGTTGGAGAGAGTAATATCCATTTTGAGGTCACTATGCAATCTCCCACAAGTTCATATTCCAAATATATGGAATAACTATGGAATCATATTCCGGAAATGACATCGTTTCTCTTACTAATGTGTTGTTGGCGGTTGTGGTAGTAAGGGGAGAGAACTATATTAATATTGAAAATTGTGGTAAAGTAAAAGTTTCCTAATCATCATTCGCATCAATGCATTTATGTAATTATTTCAAAAACCTGCTGAGTTATGGCCAAAGAAATTATATAATTGCCGTTAAAATGTTGCTGTCAGTAGTAGGGAGGGAAAGAACACAGTAATGTGGAATTTTGTAGTGAAGCAAGGGTTGCCTAATCACAAAGCTTATCAACATATTTGTTTATTTTTTTGTAAAGCCTGCTGAGTAATCTTCCGAAAATGACGTCTTTTTTTCTAAAAACATTTTGTTGTCGGTAGTGGGGGAAAAATAAAACAGAGTAATGTGGAATGTGATAATGAAGCAAGGGTTGCCTAATCACTTAAGTATGTCAATGTATTTATGCATTAATTTTAAAATCCTGCTGAGACATCTTTCAAAAATGACATAATTTTTCTTACAATAATAGTTCCGATAGTGAGGAAGGAAAGAAACGCAGTAATGTTGAAATTTATGATGAAGCAAGGGTTAGGAACACAACACAATGTATTTATGTATTAATTTGGAAATCCTAATGATCCAGCTTCTAAAAATGATTTCAATTTTCTTAAAATCATGGTATCTTGATGGAAAGAGAAATTGTTTCATATATGTTGTACAATACGTGTCGAAAGTATGTTAAATTGTTTCATATATGTATATAAATTACCCGTCCGAAGGTAGGTTTACATATTTTTAATATGTGTTGTAAATTACCCGTCCCAAAAAGGTAAAATTATTTCATATACATTCTGTAAATTACCTGTCCTAGGGGAGGTACAATTATTTCATATATATGTAATAGCCGTGCTAGGGTAGGTAAAATATTCTTTTGCTCAAAATAGCAAATGATACATACACATTAAAAATTCCTCTCTCCAAAGAATAACAATTATATTCAAAATCAACAATTTTCTCATTGTTTATAAGGCTCCGATAAACGTCGGGTAGTTCTGCTAGTATCAAATAAAAACGTGTAAATCACGTAGAAGCGAAAAACGCACAGAAAACATTTTTCATGGTTTTATTAAGATACAATTGCATTTTTTTTTAATTTCAATAAATATACGATTAATAATAAATGAAAGTATGTGTAAACACGTAAAGTCGCTAAGTTATCTAATAATTTTATTAAAATTCCTTCATGATATAATTTGGAAGGTTTTATGACATTTTGGTTTTCAATACAGCCGACATTGTACATTGTTTGGCTAAAGTATATGAATTTTTAAAGTTTATTTTAGTTCTTTACGCAATTGCATTTTGTTATTTCAATAAATATTCGATTAATATGAAATTTAAAAAATGGGTAAATCACGTAGAGGCGAGAAATGCAGGCATAGTAGAACTTATAATTTTATTAAAATGAATGTCGTATGTTCTTATTTCTTAATGGTATAATTTGAAACTTGCTTGCCATTTTGTTTTTCAATATAACCATCATTGCTCATCGTTTGGCTTTTTCGGTGAGAGCAAAGTGTAGTATATGTTCTTATACTATACTTCATCTTTTCTGGAGAAATCCTTCTAGACTGATGTTATTTAAATGTATGTCTTAATCCAGAGTGCCCCTTTTGCTGGAGCTGAAATCCTCCTCAATAAAAACCGACATCATATCCAACTCTGCCCTCGTTAAGAGGCTATTAAACATAGGTAGATTAAATTTATAAAGGCATGAAAGAATTAATCACTATTTTTTTTTTCCAGTGAGAGTTTTTCCATGAGCGATGTTTTTGACAGATGGGTAAGCATTGCTTTATTCTGGGTTGAAATCTACTTACTTATTTATTGTTGATTTGTTTTTGATCTTGAAGTGATATTTTAATCTACTTACATCAATATATAGCATGTCCGGAGTGATTTCCATAAAACAAACAGAAAAGACACTTTAAATTGAAGCAAAAGCAAACATAAATGCATGTTATATACATGATGATTGCAACGGCTTTCAGACGAATGCCACTCCCTCAGACACTTAAACGTCCATGAGCCCAAAAATAACTTCATCGCCACAGGACCATTTTAATAGACAAATGTCTGAGGGAGTATCTATACACAGATGATGTTACAGAGTTTTAGCTTTGTACGATAGCTAAGTCTCTCTCTCTCGGTTCAAAATGTTGAGATCCAGCAACAAGCAAGAGCAAGATAGCCATCAACAAGTTAAACTGCAGACCAGCTTAATGCGGGTACTGGTCTCCCGCTTTATGGTTTTTCAAATCAGAGATTTGCTTCTCCTAGAAAGGTTGACTTCACCACGGCTTACGGGAGCCCTCTCCACCCCAACACACATATACATACACACAAACACACACGGTGCTAGTTGGCCGTTGACCCCGAAAAAGGATTCATTCGCCCTTTGTTTTTAATCCTTCAGGGAGACTAGCCACCCTCCTCACCAAACAAGTCTGGTGGGGGAACCAGTTTAGTCGCCGGTGACCCGACCATGAGGCAGGTAGTAATGGGTTACATGGTACCAGTAGCATATGACATGACCTGACATTACATAAATACATACATACATACATATATGTGTGTGTATGTGTGAATGTGTGTGTGCATATAATTGTTATATTAATTGGTTTCCTTTACGTAAATTCAATTAAACCTACCTGATTATTAAAGAGTGGTCCATGCAGGACAGAGCTGATATATAGTTCGTTTATTATACAAAAATTATTAGTTACATATGTGCATACATATTTCAGTGGAATTTCAATTCAAGGATAACAATTCATCAGACCATAAAAAAATCAATATTGAAACGGTAGTCAAATGTACACTAACTTTTATAAGATATTTGGGTGTGATTTACGTTCTGGAATAATATGGGGTATATACTTTGTGAATGTGAGCAGTAGGGGTTTTGTAACCAATAATGTTTGTATAATAAACAAGCTATATATATATATATATATATATATATATATATATATATATATATGGGTGTGTGTGATATAATACATATATAATATTATATAAAACATCACTCAACTATCAAATTCGATACTAATAAAAAATCTATTTAATTTCATATATTTTATAATGTCTTACAAATTAATTATCATTATAATGTCTTGCAAATGTGTTAAAATTGAATAATATTAGCACGTGAGTTTAGAAACTACATATATCTAATTGGATCTATTGTTATAAATATTAAAACAATGTAAATCAATTCTGTATATTGATAAAGCATTGCTTTGCGATGAAAAACATATTGTTCAAGCAAACAATGGCTAGATAATTCTTATTCTAAATTTGCTTCGTCAGAAATAACGGAAAGTTTCATGCTGACGCGATAGTACAGACATAAGTGATGCTGAACACAAATTTGTCAGTTGTCCAGAAAATAAAAATAAATATTTTGAAACTCGTTTTAAGAAATCGTTAATTGAACTGATAGCAGAAGACTTGAAGATGTCAGATCGTAATGTATTCGTTATTTTTTCTGAGCGTTTGTCAATAAGAAATTTGTATTTATATTGTGAGTCACGTTGGCAACAACACGTCGGTAATTCAGAGCATTTCAATGCAATCAAATGTTTTGATCAATATGTGATCTTCTTGTATCTTAACATATTCATGCCGTAGATGTAATCATGGTTAGGTGAGTGCGAGCTGCTTAGGATCATATACATGTTGACACCAAAGTTCGTGGCACAAGCACGATTATTTATAAAGTGCTCGCAGATCGTTCTATTGAAAAATCCTAGAAACCATTTTTATTAAGTCCTTGAGACCTCTTTGTAAGCAATTTAAGGAAAATGTTTAGGACTTAATTTAATTTCTATGTGATTCCTTCCCCGTTTATTTTTTGGATTATACTTTTTTTCACCCTCGCCATATTCATGAGTATTTTTTAATCGTATTTTTCTTCGGCGTAGCGCTGCTAAACGGGGGACAAAACCCAGTTAGCTAGCCCTTTTTTTTTTTTTTTTTAAATCCATCATGTTAATTGGTCTTTATTCAGCCATTATAAAATGTTGTACCCCAAAAAGAACACACACACACATACACAAGTAAATATATACACATAAATATATATACATAAATATACATATATATATGTGCATATGAGTGTGTTTGTGTGTGTACATGTGTGTGTTCCAGAATTAAAAATGAACGTTTTAGATTATACTATTTTTGAGAAATGTGTAAAACAGTGATCATAATAAAAATTATAATTACAATGCAGAGAGACCTTGTAGATGTCGAAAGAGAAAAGTCGTTAAATTGATGGTATTGTAAAGGAAGTAATCGCTTGTCGAACAAAAACAATGAATAAGAACATAAAGAAGCAGAAAAAATTAAACATTGTACGGTGAATGGTTCACAAGCCATCGGGAACGGAGCATTTAGCCGTGTTTCGTCTGTTCTCTTGTTAACTTTCGAGCCTTTACGAGCGTGTGTTAGCTGCATAACATAAAAAAGAAACAAAGTATATAAATAAATTAGTGAAAAGAAACAAAAAGTTTGAAAAGATAAAAAATGAAAACAATAACAATTGTTAAAGGACAAAAACAAAGTATGACACGATTTTTGTTATAGCGTTAATGGCGCCTCTGCACGCCAGAATGCACAAATGTGCGCATGCGCGCTCACGACACATACAGCCGTGCGGATGTTGGTTGTGTGCATGATAGACATCTCTCTCTCCCTCTCTTTCATTGTATGCGTATGTGTGTGCGCCTCTGTATAACCATTCTAACTATGAGACCTACTGTTCACCACTTTCTCTGTGATGTGTGTTTGTGCACATCCATTCGAAGTATTCGGCCGTGTCTTTCTCTGTCTTTCTCTCTCTTTCTCTCTCTCTCTCTCCCATGTATATATATATGCGCGCACGAGCGTGTGTGTGTATGTGTAGAACCATTCTGACTATCGGGTTGTCTCTATTCCTCTCTCTCTTTTTCACTCCCTCTCTTTCTCTCTGTGGTACTTTATCTCTCTACGTATATGTTTATATTTATATGTATATATGCATACATACATATATATGTGCATATATGTATAAACACACAAACACACACCCACACTCACGTATATATATATATATATATATATATATATATATATATATATATATATATATACGGATGTGCATTGAGTGGAAATACAAGCGAGCTAACTTAAGCATATCTATAATGCATCTATGTTGGTTTATCATTAACGTAATATATTACATTTACGCTTCATTGATTATACTAAAATTACTACAACTACCACTATTACTACTACTTTTTCTACTATTATTATCAATTTCGTTTCTATTAGTATTCATATATCTATATATTAATACGATTGCGTGTGTGTTCTTTTGTGTGTCACGCTCTCCGGCAAATTTGATTGGTTGAGATTTAATTCTGGAATAGACATTTAATTTCGGAATACACATTTACGCACGCTCCAGGTTGTATTCGATTAGCGTGTTTTCACAGTTATATTTGTTTTTAATTCTATAAAATTCAGTGTTTTATCTTTCAAAAGTTGTTAAGAAATAATTGATTTTAAGTTATTCCGTGGTAAAAAACGATAACACAAATCTCTCGGCCGGCGGGGGCAAAAATTGAGCAGTTATTTGTTTTTTATATTGTTTATTTTTTTACATTTGTTTATTGAGAGAGAGAAAGAGACGCTGATGTTTTCGTTAATTAAAATATTATTGCTACTACTACAGGTTCATGTAAACAAAAGCGAAAATGCATATCTGCTATGAAACCTCGAACTTCATGAAAAGCCTTGACGTTAATAACCAAAAACGAGACAGGTTATTAGCGATACGAAACTAGTTTTGTGCATAAAAATATAAAAAAAATTAAATCTAAAAAAAAATATATTTATTAAATGACAGTTCCGTTTTCTAAATAAATTATTTTTATTACAACATTGTTTTAACTAAAATAGTTTAATGAAAAACTGTTTTTGGTACATAAAATATTTTAATCTATATATTAATACGATAGCGTGTATGTTACTTTCTGTGTCACATTTATTTAGTTTTCTTTCGAGTTTCTTTCGTTAAATTGTTATGTCTTTCCATTTCTTGTAATAAATAATTTTACCAAGAATTCTTCAGCAGTTTTGGTTTCGGTTTCGATTATAGCTGAAAGAACTAAAGTTATATATACATACATTCTTTTTTTCTTCATAAGTTTTGGTTTCGGTTTCGATTCAAGCTGATGCACTCAACCCATATGGATATATTTTTATTTTTGAAATCATAAGTTTATAATATATAAGATTGGATCGAAAATTGACTCATATAGTAATATATACGAAATGCATAAATGAAAATATCATATTTAAGCATATTTTACGACTAGGCTATGCTGGGCGTCCCTGCTAGCTTAGATATATACTTTTGCAGTTTTAACAAAAAGAACTACAATAATATCAGGGTATCTTCATTTACGCTGAACATCCACAAAAATGCCAACATCAATATATTACATATGAAAGAGTCCACTGTGGAATTTCCACAGGTCCCGCTAGTTATTATTAATGTTTATTATTAACGGAGTTCCCACGCCAGTAATAACAAGTGATTCTTAACTGGGGAAAACACGTTGTTCTCATGTGCGTGAGTGACAGCACGTTTTTCCAGATTTCTAATTCTCATCGCAATTTTCCCTCAACAAAAAAGTCTTGGTCTTCCAACTTCAGCTATCTAACATTTATAACTCGATAGTAATGGTCAATGATTGTCGTCGGAATTCGAGTGAATTCGAGTGACAATAAGCACCATTAATGTATAGTATACGTATATTCCTATTCGTAATCTTGCCGGTGTTAACTCTGCCTTGGTCTTTTCACCTTTTAAGAAATCTCGTAATCATTTTTCGTATACCTCACGCTTCGTGTTAGTATTATTATTAGTACTCACTGGGAGTTCTTACACAGGTCACTATAAGGTATCACTTACAGATAATAAACAGTAGTGTTCCCTGGAGGCTGAGTGACAGCACATTTTCCCAGATTTTTAATATTCGCTACCGTTTTCGATAACCTTTGCAAATACCTTAGTATCAGCTAATACTGATGCCTTTTTTAAAGATGGGGCAAAATTTCCTCCACTTTTCTGTTCTCCTGGAGGTAATTATTATTATTATTATTATTATTATTATTATTATTATTATTATTATTACTATCATCTATTAATAGTGACCAAGGGGAAACAATCCTATCAGAACAAAGAGATAAAGTCAAGCAATATCTATCAATGTGTTCTTTCTGACTATGAAATGCATGGACAGTCTCATGTTGTGTATCGTTTGGCTGTACACATGCCTGGAGAGCAACAGGTTTACTATCGACATGGACAAGCTGAACAAGCAATTCAACAAGCTCAACAATGTCACACAATTTTTGTTAACAGTCTGATCTGAAATTCCACTTATTTTTCTATTGAAGGTCAACATCATTGTAATTATTTGATTATGCGATATTGTTATATTGCATATACCTCCAAATTTACAAAAGTAAAACACGAAATCAGCAGGAGTAGTGATAGTGAGAACAATGCCGGCGCTGAGACGATCCATGTTTATCGACACAAATGACAGAAATACCACAAACTCTCTCTTTTTTGTGTCTCCACCAACGGCACAATTCATATAAGCCTTTCAATGAAAAAAATATTAAGTTTGAATCGTGAACATCACAGCCAACGATCTTCCTACACGTACATTACCACAAATAATTTACCCATGGAACACTACGGGAACATAATTTATACTCGATACATCCACGAGTTTATCAGCATCAATCTGATACCACAAATGAACACGAACTAAACTGATGACTCTCTGCCATACGTTAAGACGCAGAAACTAACACAACTCTAAAACGCAAATGACGCCCGGAGCTAGCATGCCTCCGACTACATCTGCAGGCCAAGTATAAATATAACAGATTTTCAACAGCCAGGCAGAATATGCCGGACCATCAAGCAGAGAGATTGTCCAACGACTCTGCCATCCCAAACACGAGCAGTAGACTTTGCCTAAGACAGCAGCAGCAACAGCAGCAGCAACAACAGCCAGCTATCGTCAACGTCACCTAAGTCAGCGGTGGTAGCCTAGCCACAGCAGCAACAGCCCAAGCCACAGCATTAACAGCAGCCAGCCGTCGTTGAACTCACTCAAGATAACGCCAGCAACGCCCCAAGTCACAGTATCAGCAGCAGCCAGCCGTCATTGACCTCATACCAGACGACATATGTAGCAGCTATCCAGATTACTCATCCTTCGTCACTAACTCCCAAGAAACTGCCAACCAACCACTATTCTTACTCCCAGCAGCTGATCGACGTCCCCGTCACCGCCTCAATCCTCACCAGCACTTTCTGACAATATCAACAGCATCAGCTACAATCGCATTGACCTTCAATAAAAGTTTAAACTAAAGTTCTTTGTTTGTTCTTCTTGCTTCCATACGCCCATTTTTTGTAATGTAACAATAAGGAATTTCTTACTGATGTGTTTTAAAAGCTTTTAACTACCTTGAAATTTCCGCGCGTACTGATAGTTATTATTATTATTATTATTATTATTATTATTATTATTATTATTATTATTATTATTATTATTCCATTAACTTTGCAGTGTTATGATGTTTTACACCGGTTTTTCCTCAATAGCGAGCTCTTACATCAAAGTTGGTGAGGATAGTCGAAGAGTAAATTAGAGAGAAAGCACCTGGCGAAGAATGTTTGCTGAGTCAAGCAGAACTGACTACTGAAGTACGGTGATGCTGTAACTGATTTCCAAGGAGTGCAGGGTTTTTTATGAGATCATCAGGAATTGAGCAAAGCTTGTTATTATTATTATTATTATTATTATTATTATTATTATTATTATTATTATTCACTAACGGTTTTTGCACAGATCATCATCAAAGATTTCTCTTTGAGAACAACCTGTGATATTTCCTGATGTCTGAGTGACCACAAGTCGCCTCAGATTTCCAGTATTCTTCACCTTTTTCGATAACTTTTTTAAATGAATTTAAATTATCGAAACAGCCGTATACGATTGATTACTTGTTGGCAGAGACTATTTGGGTCGCAATAAGCCTACCTAAAGTCCTAGTGCCCTTTGCACTCATTAAGTGGAGGTCTGGTTAGTGCTTTTCCGCCTCGGTCCTTCTATTCTTCTTCACCCTCCACGACTATTTGTGGGAAGGGGGAAATAGGTAATTTTTACTTTTAGTATACCAGTTCTATTGCTTTTGTCTCTTTGTTTCACTTCTGTTACATTTTCTATATGCCCAGTTCGAACTTGCCGCTCATGTGGACAAGTTTTTGCATTCCAAAGATTTTAGCATTATCGTTCGTTGCATAATCTGTTTTCCCATCGATTCCGATTTCTCTGAGGTTTTTTTTTTTCAGTTTTTTTTAGTACAGTTTCTAGTGCTCCTACAATTATTGCTATTATATTGATTTTATTTAGTTTTTCGTTCTCTGGCAAGTTCCACATAATTCCCTTTTTGCAATTGTTTCTCTTAATATCAATATAATTGAAATAACTGACTTGCGTTGTCATCATTTTTGATGGAAATCAATTGAGCTCTAATGTCTCAAATGTGATCAAATAGAATTACATCTCTTCGGTATGTATGCTTTTTAAAAATTTTTAATATCTTCTTATTTTATGCATAAGTTGTTGGTACTGAAGAAACACACATGACACGTTTTTCTAAAATATATCTTTTTATTAATGTATTTACTATTTCTAATATATATATATATATATCTTTTTATTAATGTATTTGCTATTTCTTAGTACAACATCTTCATATTAAAACTAAGTACAAACAACGAGGAGGGAAATTATTTGAGAGACCAAGCAGACTGTTCTCGTACTATTGTATTTTTGTGCGTTTTCGCTATGTGTGACTTTATTTTTAATTTTTTTATTAAAGAAAAAATGGCGCACATTCGCACAGGGTGAATCTGGATGTTGCTTTCTTGTATTTTCACTCGTACTAGAAAACTTTGGGGAAAGAGGGAGTCGCTCTAGACAAGGCAGAACGCCACTTTATGTAATGTATAATGGTAAAAAAGACTACTAAGTCTGGAAGAGACAAAACATTATAAGCGTTCAGACCTCTGAACTTCAAAACAAGCTATCCAAAATATAATCTTCTCAAAAGTCTAATAAGGAAGAAAGGTATTATAAGGTTGTGGCTGACAAAACTGATTCCGGGCACGTTGCATAATCCATTCTTAGAACCAGCTGTCTATTCCAACGCCACTTAATTTCTACTAAAAGATCATCCATTTAATATGGTAGGCTTATTTCAGGTTGGTATACGTTGAAACGACGTTATCTTTACTTTACGGTCATATTCTTGTGGCACATTGTAAAACAAAATTCGTGTAAAAAATTTCGTTACGATTTCTTGTATTGCTCCATTGTAATTTGATGGAATTTGTTCTATCCACTCTTTTCTTTTTTCGAAAAAGATACTCACAGAAAGAACCATGTGAAGGTTGACTATATTCTTAATACGCAGTAACTTCTTCACCAGTGACATCTCTCGTTACACATAGTAAATTACGACGGGAGTAGCAACAACTTGCAGGATCTGAACTGTTTTTTTAATTCATACGTTTCCTGTTTTTTGTTCGGTCTTTTTCAGTTTATTCAGAATATTTAGCATTTTTCGGTTTGTATGAAAAGGAACGCAAAGAACAAGGATTGCAATGAATAGAAAATAGCTTGCCCAATTCTAATAGAGTATTGGATTTAGACTTTTCGTTGATCATTGCATATTAATCGAATTCTTTGTCGGTCTTCGTAGTTATGTGATGTAAAAGTGCTACACTGTTTTACAGAGCGCATTCTGTGTTCGACATGGCCTCCTCCAGTTGTGTAAATACTATTGCATAACATTCATTAATAGGTATGTTGATGGGATGAATACGTCTTACGCTTCAAGCGAGAATGCATCTAACTAATAATAATAATAATAATAATAATAATAATAATAATAATAATAATAATAATAATAACGATGATTATTACAATGATAATAACAAAAATGGAAATAATAGGAGAACAATAATAATGATAATAAAAACAATGAAAATTAAGAACATTAAAACAATATTATTAATAATAAAAACAATTATAATATTAATAATAACAATACTAATAACAACAATCATAGCAATAATAGCAATAATAATAATAATAGAAAATAATAATAAAAACAATAATAACAATAATAATATTAATAACAATAATAAGAATAACAATAATGATAATAACACAAATTATAATAACAATCATAACGGTAATAATAATAATATAATAATATATATATAATAATTAATAACAATTATTACAATAATAATTATAATAATAATTATAATGATTAAACCAAAATAGCAACAATATTAATAACAATTATAATAACGATAAAAACAATAATAACATTAATAACAATACTCTAGAAACATGAAAGAAGAGTTCCAACAAGTAGAAGAAGAAACAGTGAATGAAATCAGCAAGGAAACCCCAAAGAAAACTATAGGAAAAATGGCAAACTGGAGAACACCAGGGCACGACGGGATACATGCATACTGGTTCAAAAAATTCACAACCTTACACGAAAGGCTAGCCAAAAACCTGAGATGTATACAGGAAGCAAGCCTACCAGACTGGATGACAAAAGGTAGAACCACACTGCTACAGAAGAACACGGAGAAAGGAACCTTCCCTAGCAACTATAGGCCAATCACGTGCTTACTAACTATGTGGAAGATACTGACAGCACAACTGGGGGAACAAATCTACCACTCCCTGAATAACCGTGGACTCATTCCCGAGGAGCAGAAAGGGTGCCAAAAAGGAAAAAGAGGAACACATGACCTGTTATATATAGATCAAAAAATCCTAAAGGAGGTAAAAAGGAGGAGAAAGAATTTAGCCATGGCATGGATCGACTACAAAAAAGCATACGACAGGATCCCCCAAGCATGGATAATAGAATGCCTAAAAATGTATAAAATACCAAGCGGGATCACCAACGTAGTAGAAAATGCAATGAAAACATGGAGACTGGAACTGACAGCTGATGGACAGCACATAACAGAAATTAACATACATACAAAGAGGTATTTTCCAAGGAGACTCACTATCACCACTACTGTTCATCATAGCCATGGTACCCTTGAACAGTATTCTGAGAAAGTGCCAAGCCGGATACAAGTTCTCCAATACAGAGGAAAAAATAAACCACCTGATGTACATGGACGATCTGAAACTTTTTGCAAGGACCGAAAAGGAGCTAGAGACACTACTAGAATCTTCAGCCAAGATATCCAAATGGAATTTGGAATGGAAAAGTGCGCACAACTAGTTATAGGAAAGGGAAAACTGGAAACGACAGAAGGCATGGAACTACCCAACCAAACAGAAATAAAAGTACTAGAGGAACAAGACGACTATAAATACTTGGGAATTTTGGAAGCGGACACCATCAGAGCAACAGAAATGAAAGAGAAAATTGGAAAGGAATACCTCAGGAGAACAAGAAAACTCCTGAAAACGAAATTATATAGCAGAAACCTAATAAAAGGTATAAATACATGGGCAGTATCACTAGTAAGATACTCTGGGCCGTTTATAGGGTGGACAAAAGAAGAACTGAGACAACTCGACCAGAAAATAAGGAAACTCATGACCATGCACTACACCCAAAGGACGATATTGACAGACTCTACGTGAAAAGGAACGACGGCGGCAGAGGGCTGATCTGTATAGAAGACTGTGTGAAGGACACGAAAAAAGAACTAGAAAAATACATAATGCAAAACACTGAAAGGATAATTATGGCAGCGAGAGACACTGAAAAAAAACAACAAAACAGAAAACAGAGAGACAAACGACAAAACGAGAAAAGAGAAATGGGAAAAGAAACAGCTCCACGGAAGATTCATAGGAATGACAAAAGATGAGAATAACGAAAACACCTGGACATGGATGCGAAAAGGATATATAAACTGAGAAACTGAATCTCTAATAACTGCAGCACAAGATAACTCGATAAGAGGCAACCATATCAAAGCAAGGATCGATAAAACACAAGAAAACAGCAAATGCAGACTATGTGGATAAAGTGACGAAACGATAAACCATATAGTAAGGGAATGCAGCAAACTGGCCCAAAAGGAATACAAAAGAAGGCATGACCAGGTGGGGAGGGCGGTGCACTGGGAATTGTGGGAAAGACTGCATTTTGAGCGTACAAACAAATGGTACAAGCATAAACCCGCAGCAGCACTCGAAAACGAGAACCACAAAATCCTATGGGACATGGACATACAGACGGACAACCCAATCCAAGCAAGAAGACCAGATGTCGTAATAATTAACAAGAAAGAAAAATCCTATCAAATCGTAGACTTTGCTGTCCCAGCTGAGCACAGGGCCAGTATGAAAGAAAAGGAGAAACGAAGCAAATACACAGAGCTAGCCAAAGAGTTAAAAGGGATTTGGATGATGAAGAAAATCAAAATAGTACCGATAATAGTAGGAGCACTAGGAATAATTCCGAAAAACTTCGAAAAAAGAATGTCAGAAGTTGGAAACAGAGGAATAACTGCAAAAGTACAACGACTAACGATAATGAAAACTGCTGAAATATTAAGAAAAACCCTTGAATGCGGAGAATAATACAAGAAGACAATATAACGAATAAGCGTTACGGGGAATTAAGAACACCGAAGCTGCATATCTACAAGTGGTACACCCCCATCATGCATCCCCCCATTGTTTCATCACCGCTCCCCCGAATAAAAAATGTGATACCAAAGGGCCGAGAAGGGTCAAGAAGAACTGAAAGACCGAGGAGAGAGCGCTAGCCAGACCTCGGCTGGACAAGTGCAAAGAGAACTGGGGCCTTGGGGAGGCTGAGTGCCACTCAAATTCCAGTATGAACCAACGGCCACTACCAGCGAGAAATCAATGGTAAGCGGCTGTTGCGATGATGCAAATTCATTTGCAAATGCTATCGAAGGAGGTGGAGAGAACTGGACGTATAGAGAGACTTGTTGTCACTCAGCTTCCAGAGAACACCACAGGTTTCCAATCAGATCGTTTGTTAACCTGTGTGAAAGCTCCATGTGAGCCGCCGATGATGATTATTATTATTATTATTATTATTATTATAATAATAATAATAATAATAATAATAATAATAATAATAATCATCGCACTTTTCAGCATTATATAGATAATGAGGCAAAATCAGTAGAATACCAATAATTACAAGAGTAACATCCTGAAACACTGGGAAAAACGTATTAGCAAATACTGGAAGAAACAGAAAAATTGAAATCTTATGACAAATGGCAATGATGAAAATAGACACAATCTTAAGAATAATCTAATATTTTGTAACTCATTAATTTAATTAAAGAAACGCGATGCTAATGACATCACAAAACGTCTAGTGAGAATAATAATAATAACATTAATTATTTTTATTATAATGAGTAGTAGAAGTGGTAGTAATAGTAGTAGTATTTGTATAATAATTATTATTAGTAGTATTTAAATGTGTAGCCAAGGGTAAAGAAACATGGAAAGACTAAGGAAAATAAGTACCAGCCATACTTCTGGAAGTTTACAGAGAGTATTAGAATCCTGGGGACGTTCCTACCTAAGAAATGTAATGACTTTCATTAGCTAAGAATCAATTGTTAACGGTTGTTTAGAGAACAGAAAGTCATTTGGAAGGATTATCGAAAGAAACGAAATGTAGATTTCCAAATCTGAGGAAACGTGTTACTCAGACTCCAGGAAACATATCTTTATTTTTACACTTGAAGAGGACGCTTTTACTAGTCCAACTACAATCTATGGTCATCCCCTTGCCAAACGTTTACATAAAACACTCGACCATCTACAACCACTATCAACAATTTCCTCTATTCTCTAACTGTGCCTAAATCTAAATCCAGGTTCTATGAACAAAACTTCTTTCCTAGAGCTGCCCGCCTGTGGAACTCTGTTTCGCTAGCCTGCTTTCCGTTTGACTACAACATGGCTGTTATCAAGCACAATGTAAACAAGTTCTTATTGAAATGGACGATTCAATAAGAAAACTTATACCCAATTTCACCACTAACGATTATTACACTTGTACTGTTGACCACCGTCCACTCTTTAACCTTTATCGTCGAGTGGCCTTCAGGCCTTGATAAGTGATGACTCTCTTGTAAAAATCGGCTTTGAGCGAAACGGTATGGAGTTGACTACGTGTGTCTCTTGTAATATGCATCTCGAACGTTAATCGTGGGACGCCTCATTCGGCAATTAGCGCTTAGTTTTGTTCGTCCGATAAACTTGGCGTAACGGCTCTATGGCCAGTCGAGCGTAGTGATTAGAATCGGCCCGTCAGACGTTGTCTATTATTTTGTAATGGCCATTTACGTTGTATTATCTCTGAAGAACTAAGCTTAATAGACGCGCACAAACTTGCACACATATGCGCACACAAACACTTGAAAGTTTAGTGTTGTAATGATTACAGGTGTGGACTGTTATAGATAAATAATAGGATAAACTAGAAACTAAAGCCTTGATTGTGCAACTGGTCTAATAGAATTAAAAATCATAGATTACATCAGTCTTTCTCTGCTTATTCCAGCATTGTTTCTAGTCGTCTTTTAATTCTCCTTGAAACTTGACTCAAACAATGCTGATTTAGGGGAGGAGGATCTGTGGATAGGCAACACTTGCTTCACGATAGCCCCACAGCGTATTCGCCCTTACAAACGATATCTGCTGTCTTCTAAAACTAGAAGATGTGACTCTATATATATATATATATATATATATATATTGCTCAAAATGATATAAATACTATTTTCAGACCCATATTTATGCATAAACCAAGTATTAGAAATTCTCAACAACAGTACAATTAAAAAGAAATTCACACTTCAATGCACGTAAATTGCTGCAAATATATTCTTTCTTTAATTATGAAATAATACTGATGTTAAAATTTTAATTATTATGTACAATTTATATAATTATAGAAATGAAGTAATTGATATAAAAAGATAGTTAAAATTTGATCAACACTACTATCACGTTCACTGTTGAGAGCAGGAGTTTCTTAAGTTTTTCAACGCGATGCAAGTTTGAAAGAAAATAACAATGTCTTCAGGATTGTCACTATTTAGTCGCTTTCCTTTGACACGAAGTTGTTATATTTAATTTGGAAAACAAAAAGAGTGGAGTTAAAAACAAAAATTGCCTCGTGAATGTTTTCTTTTAGTTTGAACGAAGATAGAACAGATACTACACTGTTAACCACATTCCGTCAGTGGAACAGTGTGAGGTTAATATTTCTCTTGTTTTTGGTTTTCTGAAAAAAATAAAAACACAAAACATGATGCAGATCATCAGTATTAAAAGATTTATTTAAATTAAAATAAAACTTTAACAGTTCTTATATTACAAATGTCGATCAACGTCAACTAAACTAGTAAATGCACACGCACACACACACACAGGAACACATATGTGTGTGGGTATATACAGTCAAACGCACACACAGAAAAACACATATATATAAACTCACATATATATATATATATATATATATATAATTATTAATATAATAATTTTTTTAATACCTACAGACACTAATGTTTCATCATTTCGGGAATCATCAGTGCAGAGTCTCACAGTTAGAGCCGGTTAGGAGATTCGAACCCGGCTAGGAAGCTATATATATATATATATATATATATATATATACCGTACTTTGGAGTAATTGCGCCAAATTCGGGGGTAATTGCGCCAACAAAAAAGTGCTCTATATACATGGTTGTCAAAAGAACACTTCTACCTAGTTGGCGCAATTATATATATATATATATATATATATATATATATATATATATATTCGTTTTCGTTTTCATTTTACTTCAGTAAATAAGTTCTAAGAAATCAAGGGAGCCTTTACTAGGGTTAACACTTGATTTCTATATGAGACACAGATATCCGCTTGCTCAATCCATATTCCTTAATAATTCACAAAGTTTGAGTTAGTAAAGAAGGGATGAAGGTTCATTTTCCTCACCCGAAATAATCAGCTGATTATGTTATAGTACATCTTTCTTTTACTCTGATGATCTTACTCATTTCCAAGACAATAATTCATCTGATCTGGTAGAATATCATCATAAGTGTTGTTATTATTAATATATAATTAATTACTTCTAAGACTAGAAGATGTGACTATATATATATATATATATTGCTCAAAATGATATTTAGCTTATATATTATGCTATATCTACACATTTAGTTATTTGCATTGCTTTTACACAAATATATTTCAGAATTAAACAGTATGTTGAATAACGGGTGTACACATCAGAGACATATAACAGACGATGAGACATTTATATAACTCTACACGACGACAACTGTGATGACAATCCTTGGGGACTTCATGTTATTAATAGTATAAGTAATTCAGGAGGAGAACAGACAGACTTTTCATACAAAGTTTATTTTACAAAAACGAATCACAAAAACCCATTACCTTTCAGGTTGAATGATGACAAGACAAATTATATGACGACATTTATTCTTTGAGATGATGATGATGATGATGATGATGATGATGATGATGATGATGATGATGATGATGATGATGAGATATTCGAATGCCTTACAAAATTACATTGTCTTGTCTCCCTTTCTTCGGAAATGGGCTTAGGTAACTCTCCTCTGACTGTTTAGAACTCATCTCCTGAACTCGAATATGACTGAACTGACTGATTTTGAACTCTCTTAACTGACTATATTGTACTATCTTTCTTTGTGACGTCAAAACATGTTCAATTATGTGAGAGTTCCTCACGTGGATTCTACATATTACACATTTCTCCACACGCCTTTGCAATACAAAGTCTATTATTCCTAACTGACCTATCTTTGTTTTATAATTATTTCTACTATAATAGCAATTCACAAAATTCATGAGATCGCATCTAAATAGCAATATGTATTCATTTTTAACTTTTGATTACTGGGTTCAATTCTAGTCTTTTCCTTTGATAAATATTATTTTCAAGCTTATTTACGTCGTTCCTCTATTTACTGGGATCTGTCCTCTTCCATATATAACAAGTAAATTAAAAATTATTAATAGATTTTACACATATTTTGTGCTTTCTAAATCGGGATGCATAGACCTTGAAATGAACTTCTACGATACGTAATGTGTATTTATATCCTGGGCTCCTGTATTTTCTTACGTTTATTTTCTTATCCTCTTTTTCTTATATGGCCACTGAAGCACGCTTGTTTTATTTTTTTGTCAAATAAGTTGAATTGAATAAGTGGATTACTAAGATGAATATTTTTTCATAATTCGCCTCAAACGCTGGCTCATTATTTTTATATTGAATTATTTATTTTTCTGTATTTGTTTTAAAACTTGGTTTCCGTTGTTAATCTTTCGTCGCGTGCAGTTGCTACGTTCCTTTTCTTTTCCCAGTATCTCGTATTATTTCCCTGTTACGGTTATTGTTTAATACAATGTTATGATACGGTCGGTTGCTGTTAGCGCTGTTTGGGTCGTCAGGCATAGTTGACAAACATACAATAACGGTTGGGTGCCTTCATTACTTGACTTTCGGGTTAGCACAATAGACTTTAATAGCGAACGAGTCTCTCTCTCTCTCTCTCTCTCTCTCTCTCTCTCTTTCTCTCTGTCTCTGTATATATATATATATATATATATATATATATATATATATATATATGAAGGCTTTTTTCAGTCTTGACAGACTATGGATACCCATGCGCGTGAAATTTTTGTCGCAAAATTTGCGCAATATTCCACCACGCCTCTCCTAAGTCAACATTGTTAAATACCAGTGGCAAGTGGAGGTTCAGGATGCTAGAAACAATGCCGAGATAAGCGGAAAGCATATACAACGTCTGGAATTCCCAAATAATGACCCATCTGGTGCTAGTAAGGCTCAACGTTGCTTAACCCCGGTGATCTGACGAGAACCGGTGTGTCAACGTGATTATGCCGTATAACTTATAACAATCTTATATATAATGTATCTACATTTGTTTTTGAAAGAAACAGATATATATATATATATATATATATAAGGTAACCATGTCTAAATCTTTGTTGAAATTGATCTCAATTAATCTAATTGCACTATTTGATTTTGACTAGCAAAACTTTTTTATTATTAAGAATTATTTCATGTACAAAAAGAACTTATTTTGCTAAATTATTTTTAAATAATACTTATCTTAGAAAATGTTCTGCATTTTACTAGTTATTTTGTCTTTATACATAAACAATTACGTCTATTTGCAATAGATATTAAAGTATTTATATGTTAAAGATATTTGTATAGCACCATAGTAGATACAAGCACATACATAACTTATATCTATCTTGTATTGCGAGAAAGTAGAAGTTACACAGATCCACTGGTGCCAGCGCTATAAGATCGACATGTTTTCGTCTGTGAGGCTGTAGCTATAGGAATAATGAGTAGAATATTTTGATTAAAGTAATGTTGTCAACGCATTTCCTCGCTCGGTCAGACTTGCACATTTAAAAGCCTTTCTTTAACATATCGTAATTTAATATATACTACGAGTACCAAATTTCAATTTTTATATCTAAATCCAGAAATGTAGCCTGTTTTCCTCTATGTTCCCAATGCAATTCTAACTCCTTTGCATATATAAGATTTTTTTTTAAAATTCATCATAATCTTTATATGCATATAAGATCATGTATAAATCTCCTACAGCCATGAAAATTATATCTTTTATTTCTGATGATATATATATATATATATACTCAAGTCTATGTAAATACAGATTTGCCCAAAATGGCGCATGATCTAATCCCATTGGGATACCTATAGTTTGGAGTAATATTTTATTTCATATTTGAAAATAACATTCCTTAATAAGATGACATAAGCATTTTAAAAATATCTTTAGGAACACTAGGTTTGCTGTTTTTATTTTTACACCAGAAAGATTTAGATTTTTAAAAGTCTATATATTTCCCTTTACCACCTTGAAAAGCAAGATCTACAGTATCATTTAATTCTATTATAAGTTTTTCGTGTGGAATTTTAGTATATAGCTTACTAAAATCGTAATTCGCCATAGATTTTGCTTTTATTCTGGAACTTATGGTATCTAATTTATCTTTTATTTGTTGTGAATTATTTACCACCCAAAATAGATTTATATTACTATATAATTTTCTTTTCTGGTGGAAATTATGTATTTGATTTATAATTAATTTAAACATTATAGATATAGCTTTACTAAAAAGTTTAGTAATACACGTCTTTGAAGCTACAATAAACCTAGCGCTAACTGGATTTGTGTGCATTTTAGGTATCCAATACATACGTGGAAGTTTTTTTAGTTTTTTCTTCCAACTTTAATCCTAGTTTTTCACTGATAATTCTATTATTCAGAATAATACTATCTAAATAAATATTACTAACTTTATAGGTATCTGAGCCATTGCATTTAATTCCTACTTCTATCAATAAACGTTGAATATAATTTTTTTTCATATAAAAGCTATATTATTTGCTGCTTTATCAATAGGAATTATTACAAACTTATTTTTAAGTGTTTTAAGTTCCTTAAGTATTTCTCAATTTTTAAGAAGAGGATTAGTTTTTTTTAGGGCATCCAATTTTTTTATACGTTCAATCTTTTTATTTACGCATTCAAGTATATTATTTTACCATGCATAAAACGTAGACTTTAATAATTTATATTTATTTGCCGTAGACATAATAAAACCTTCTAGTTCTTTAGTTATGTCTTTAACGCATTTAGTGCAAATAAGACATTCAGATTCTTTATAACTTGGAACTTTACTTAGTAGTTTTCTTAATTTAGATTTTTCTTTCTATCTTTAGATTACCTGTAATTACATATTTTATCTCATTATTACAGAAAGAAGAAGAATTACATTTACATTCTGGAATATTTATAATATAATCATTTATATTTATATGTTCTACCGTTTTTTTTATTTTTAAACCTTATTACGTATGGTTGGCCCTAGTTTATATGTAATTATTGGTTTTTGATCTATTGTCTGTAGCTAATTTGGTGGTAATTGTATATTTTTTTGATTATTTAATATTTTAGATAAATTTATATCATCAAAACCTTTATTTTCATACAAAACTACACAAACGTTTCTAGGTTTATTTTTTATATATTCCACAAGTTGCTTATATAATTTAGTGTCGATTATATGCAGAATATTGTCGTAACATTGAATGGAATAATCCTTCATATATATCGTATCCGGTTGTAATAATATTTTCCATGCTATTCCCTTCAAAACCGACCTCCTTGAGTGGTAAGACCTAGAGAAACTCACTAGTTCTGGGGACTGTCCAGATCTAGCTTGCGATCTAGTTTTAGTGACCATATTTAAGTTATAATTTTATATAAATATTTTTTGTGTTTTATTAATGAAAAATACTTGAGTGCCTTTGGTACCAGAAAATTATTTCAATAAGCGGAAGGAAACTAAGGCATACATATTCAAATAACCCATATATAGTTTTGGAAGCTTTTTAACCTTTAAAACTATATATATATATATATATATATATATATATATATATATATATATATATATATATATATATATATATATATATATATATATATATATATAAGCGTATTTGATTTTTATATTTTTTATCATTCCTTATAAAACTAGTCAATAAGTCATTTAATAACCTGCAATCAATGCATCAACTTGCTCTCTCGAAGTCACTATAGCCCTTATGTTAATTTAAGAGATTATCGGTTGTCTAACACTGTCTCGGGGATTTAAAAACAAAACGGTATATTAAATAATGGCTCCCTAGCAGCCTTGATCAAACACCACCTCTCTTAATCACAAGGACCAGAAAATGTTTTATATATATATATATATATATATATATATATATATATATATATATATATATATTATTTTTAAAATATAATTATCCACTGACACGTGTTTCGTTGTGTACGACTCATTAGACTGGCTGAATCTCGTTAATATATATGCCGCTCCCCATTTAGGGGATACCAAATTGGTCAAAGGGAAAATTATTCCAAACTCGGATTTAGGTAAAAATGCACTTTCGAATAAATAATTGAATTAATTTCAAAAGTATCGCTAAAAAAATTAAAACACACACACACCTATATATATATATATATATATATATATATATATATATATATATATTTATTTACCAGTGGTGAAAAAACCGGACTAGAGTGCTCAATGTGTAGTCAGAGCAGTATATAGGAAATGTATTACTGTGAGTCCAGAATGAGTTTACAAATTGTTTCAGCTAGAGGAAAATCCTCAAAGAGAGGAAAAATCCAACTAGCATCGTCAGAATTCATAGATGGACTAAGTTATGAAGTCAAATAAGAATGGAAAAATCGTAGATAAAGGGGAGTTAGAAAAGAAGGGAGGAGTGGTGGGGAGAGGACGTTGGAGTTTAAAGTAGTATGAGTGTATTAAAAAAAGAGAGGGGTTTATAATTAAATATTAATTATGTGTAAATTCTTATATACGTTTTTTTAACGGCTTAAACTTAAAAGACGCTACTTTATCTCAGCCAGATATATATATATATATATATATATATATATATATATATATATATATATATATATATCTGGCTGAGATAATTTTATAAATATTAATTCTTTAATATTTATAATTTACTTTAATTTTACCATCTTGGATCATTTTGGTAAATTCAATTGTAATTTTCATATATATATATATATATATATATATATATATATATATATATATAGTGTACAGAAAGTTGTTAGATGAGATAAGTTATTTGTATCGTCGGTTTGAAGCCCGATGGGTAGGAGAGTTTTGTTTTTGTTTTTTTTGTTTTTTTACATTTTCACCCAAACAATGCACATTGCCACTATCAGGGGCAACAACTATTGGGGCACTATGTAGGGATTTGGGCAGCAAGATATCGGTTCACGTTACACTTGAACTTTTACACGTCAGTACAGTTGGGGAAGCAGGGACCTGGAATGGAATTCCAAAGTCTAGCGGTCCTGGGGAAGAAACTACTGGAGTAGAATGATATTTTACATCTAGAGATCTCTACTGTGTGGGATAGGGATTAAGCTGCCTGTCGGGTTTGTCGAGGGTGTTTACGTCCTGGGAGTTTAAAGATATCCATATCAAACTCTCTTCAGCTAATACTCGTCTCTTTTTTGTTGAGTTTTTCATTTAGTTTGTGGAAGGGTTTATGTATTTTCTTCTCGGTATCTAGAGTTGCATCTAAAAAATCTACTTTATCTAAATTTGTTTTTATGATTATTTTAAAGCCTAGCTCCTTGAAAATTTCAATTAGGTCTTTCCTAAGCCTGTCTAGTGCACATGCGTTGTAGTCACGCGATAGGCAAAGTCCATTGTCTCTATATAACCCCATAAAGACGAGTATTGTCTGAAGAGAGTTTTATATGGGTATATTAAACGGTCCTAACTATCAGGCTTGAAACCAACGGTTCCAATGACTCGTCTCATCTAACAAATTTCTGTACACAAAATATAAAAATATAAATACGCTCTTATATTTCGGACTTTCCTTTTAATTGGACACTCTGCTGGATTTCTTTTCCAAAAAAACTAATCATATATATATATATATATATATATATATATATATATATATATAATATATATATAAATGGAAATTCTGAGATAAATTATTTCGAATTACAAGAAAACAAAGGAGTACAAACAGTTAATTTTTTTCCTCAACCTAAATATTTTTGCGATTCAATATAATTTATCAACCAAATTTCCATTTATATTATTGCTCTATCTCACATATTGAGCTTTTTTATCTGCTTGGAATCGTCTTATAAATATTGATACTTATATTTACTTCAGCTTTACGTTTACAGTATTATACAACCTGCAATCTTACGGAATTTCACATTTCATTTATATATATATATATATATATATATATATAAATGAAATGGGAAATATATATATATATATATATATATATATATATATATATATATATATTTCCATTTATATTATTGCTCTATCTCACATATTGAGCTTTTTTATCTGCTTGGAATCGTCTTATAAATATTGATACTAATATTTACTTCAGCTTTACGTTTACAGTATTATACAACCTGCAATCTTACGGAATTTCACATTTCATTTATATATATATATATATATATATATATATAAATGAAATGGGAAATATATATATATATATATATATATATATATACATACATAAATCGTGTATGTTAAAAAGACATTGAATGACGGGAGCGACAATGGTAGAAACAGCATAAGATAACAGCATAAAAAATGATCGAGAATCAAGAAAGATACATAAGAAAATTGGAGAGAGAAACTCGTCACGTGAAAATATAAATTCTGCTGAATGAATAATACGAAACATTGTTACGATAGACAACTTTACTAGACAGACATCTCCATGAGGTGAGATTTTAATTTTGGGAATTAAACAAGGAAAAAAAGAATAAAGGGATGGTGTAAGAAAATAGAATAAATAATTGCCTCTTCATATTTATTGTCTCAACGGCAAGTTTGGATACATAGTCGATTTATAAAATCGTAAAATATAGCTTAAAAATATACTCCATATTGAAATTTTAAAAAAGTAATTCAATCTATAATAATTCCTTCTCCTCTGAAAGAGGAGCCAACAAATGCTAAACAGTGACTTAAAGCGAAAGCTTGTTTCTGCGTATGTGTATTTATTTTCAGTGTTCTAAATAATCGTTTATATATATATATATATATATATATATATATATATATATATATACTAGATTACCCGTGACTCGTTGGGTCAGTATGTTATATTAGCTATGGAATTAATGTATGAGCGTGATACTTGTGACGTAAAGAAAATAGTTTTTTGCGACATAACAGAAACATTTCTATGAAAGTATATTAAAATGAAAACAGAATATAGATAGATTTCTATGAGTCGTTCTGTTTATTATAATTGATTATTTTGAGAAAAATATCTTACAGCCATTTAATTATAAGTGGTTTGTCATACTTATAGGTAAATATGCACTGAACAGATACCATAATACTTAAAGTTAAATTCAAATTTTGATATATCTTTTAATTTAAACACGAAAAAAAAAACAATTGGGACTCTGAAAAGTAAAACAATACGTTTTATTGTCGCGTTGATTATTTATTTGTAACGCAAATTAAAAAAAAAAACATATTTAAAAAAACATTTTCTGGATTATTCATTTATGTTGGTCGTGTAAAAGAAAATGTATGAATGTTTTTTAAGAAAGGCGTATTAAAGAATGGAGAATAATTTTTTTTTAATGAAGGCGGTGAGTAAATCGTCGTTGTAAAATGATCTCATGATTGTCAACGAGTTCAAGTAGATTTATTTGTAAGAAAATTGCGTTTAAATAACTTAAACGTAATACGGAAAGGAACGATGTAAAATAATGTAGAAAGTGTTAACAATTTTTTATTTGGATAAGTTAAACTCGAAAAAAACAAACAATTGGGACGCTGAAAACGTATACAGTAAAACAATCCGTTTTATTGTCGCGTTGATTATTTATTTAGCGACGCATGCGCAACCGGAAGTCGTAAACCGGATGTTGGCCTACAACACCCGCTACAAAAGCATTTGAGTTTTATCATTATATATATATATATATATATATATATATATATATATATATATATATATATATATATATATATATATATATATATATACTAGCAGGCCGCCCGACATTGCTCGGTCGTAAAATACGCTTAAATATGATATTTTGATTAATGCAGATTTCGTATGTATTATTATACTAGCAAGGCTACCCGGCGTTGTTCGGGACCGTATAAGACAATAAAAAAAAAACTTTTAAACATACCTGTTATTCTTAGGATAGATAATTTTTTATGTCTATGTATCATTTACAAACTTCAGCAAAATAATATTTTACCTACACTAGGACAGCTATTACACAACATATGTATGGAATAATTGTACCTTCCCCATGACAAGAAATTTACAGCACGTATGTGGAAAAACATTCTTTGCCTAGGGTGGGTAACGTACAACACATATTTAAACTAATTAACGTAATCATCTGTTGTGCTAAATTTTCTGTATGCCAGTATGACTTTGTTTTACATCAGAGTGCTCTAGTGAAGAAGTACCTGATTTCTTATATTAATTTCACTCGACTATATTACATGATATTCGAGTTTGATAACTTATCTAAGTCACGGGTAAGAATTTCATTGTTTTTCATACGGGTACTATACTGTATAAGTTCCTTATTTCCTAGATACTATACTGTACAAGTACCTTTTTTCTAATTTAAAAACGAAAGACCTCGATACTCTTAAGTAATTTTTTTCACTACCTTAACGATTTTTTAAAGAGCTATAAGCTCTTTTTTATTCACACACACACACACACACACACACATATATATATATTAAAATTAAAATTGGGAGAGTTATTGCGTAGGGAAATGCACACACACACACACGTGTTCACTTATATATATATATATATATATATATATATATATATATATATATATATAGGGTGATCAAAAAAACCGCCCCCTTGTACACTTTATGTGATATCTCCATTGTTTATTCACCGATTGCGCTTATTTTACATGACATGGCAGAATCAACGACCGTGAGTACACCAAGAACCCAGTGGGAGCTGGTAAAAAGAATACACGGTGCTAAATTTTACTACAAGAAAACCTAGGACAGTTTCATAAGTCAGTTCTAATATAAAAAGGCTCCATCCAAAAGCAGAATTCAGAACTGAGTATGCCACTTAGAGAAGTATGGGACTGTGGAGAACCTTAACGCTGCCAGAGAGAACCGTCCAAGCCAATTGGGACGTCCCAAGAAGCGAACAGCCGAGCTGGTCGAAAGAGTGAGAGAGTCTCTCCAGCAGAATCCGAAACGCTCTGTGCGTAAGCGAAGTCAGTTTCCTCGGTATGTCCCGTGAGACATGCAGGAGTGTGCTGGTGAACGATATCAGGGCTTACCCATACAGAATACAAACGCTGCAAACCCTTATAGACAAGAAGCAGAGGAGGGTTATGGCAGTCAAGATGCTCGAGAAGATCGAGAAGACACCAAGTTTCCTTAACCTCCTTTGGACATCAGATGAAGCCCACTTCCATCTTGATGGAAATGCGAACTCCAAGATAAATGTCTTCTTGGGTCCCTCCAGACCCAATGAAGTAGCCACCAAGCCCCCTGCACTCTCCTAAGTGCACGGTGTGGGCTGCAATCGCGGCTAGAGGTATCATTGGACCAATCTTCATCGAAGAATCTGGCGAAGCAGTGACAGTCACCAAAGAGCGGTATGTGGAGGTCCTCAAAACCTTCAAGAGTGAGCTCCAGACGATCTACCCGTCGCTCATGAGCAAGTTCTGGTTCCAGCAGGACGGAGCAAGTTCTCACACCTCAAACCTGTCCCGAGATTGGCTGAAAGAGAAATTCGGAGGCCGAGTGATCAGTCTCAAGAGTGATTTTGAGTGAGCACCTCATATTCCGGATCTAAGCCCACCAATTTTTTTCTTTGGGGCTATCTTGAGGACAGAGTCTACGCAGGGTAATTCAGAACCATCACGGAACTCAAGGAAGCCACCAGGGAGTAGATGAGAGCCATTACCAATTCGGTCTGTAAGAACGTCATGGACAACTTCGTGCTGCGCCTCAAGAAATGCACGGAGCTAAATGGACGCCATCTAGAACATATGCTGTAGAACGGAGAAAAAAAAGGCCAAAGACCTTAGTGTTTTGATGTGATGTTTTGAATATAATAAACTAGTTATGACTAAAGTTTCATTTAATTTGGACAAAACACTAAGAAACGGGGCCTAATTAGAGTTGGGGCCCGTTTTTGGGGTCACCTTCTCTCTCTCCCCCCCTCTCTCTCTCTGTATATATATATATATATATATATATATATATATATATATATATATATATATATATATATATGAGTCGCCCTTGTTTTTTTATGGGACGTATTTATTTTATTTTTATTATTAAATAATATTACGTGCATAAAAAGGTATAAATATATAGTTATGTATGTATACCAAAAATCCGTGTTCATACGAGTGCATTCGTTTTTTATTTTTATTTTCTTATCAGTTTGTTTAAACTGGGGATGGAGTATCCTACAGGATGCCAAAAATTCATTTACTAACTTAGGTATTCCATCTGATAGATCTGTTGCAACCTCTCTTGCACTTGATTCTTCGGGTATATTTGCTAGGTAGTTTTTGAAATTCTTTTCCATGAGTCCAGTTGTTCCTATAATTACTGGAATGATAATACTGAGTATCTTTGAATGTGTATGAGTGTACGTATGTAGGTGTTTGTCTATATATATGTGTTTCCGTTTGCAGATGCCAATATGTGTGACGGCGTTTGTGCGCAAGCGTGTATATGTTCGTTTAATAGTGTGTATGTATCTGCATATGTGCATCTTTGTGGTGGAATATGTATGTAAAATATGTACGTTCGTTTATATTTTTTAGTTCATGTGTTTTATATATTTTTGTTTTCTTGCGTGTACGTATATATGTGTTTAAGTAGTGTGTTTTTGTATGTGTTTAAGTAGTGTATTTTTGTATGTGCTTAAGTAGTGTGTTTTTGTATGTGTTTAAGTAGTGTGTTTTTGTATGTGCGCGGTTGCTTATATTTTTCATGCTTTATGTGCGTATTTAATTTTCGTTTGTGACGCGCAACAATGGAACACAACCTCTAAAAACGCAAGTCAATATTTTCTTTTCGATATGATTTATGTATATTTTTTAATTATTCGCTTTTTTGTGATGTTGCTGATGGAAAATACCTCCACTAAGTATGATGACGTCACTACATAATCTAATTATGTCAGATGTAAGCTTCGTTCCGAGTAATTTTGTGTCTACGGTGCTTGTTCGTTCATTCGTCTGGATGACGGATATCCATTAGGTAAAAATTACAACATTTTTAAGGGAAGGTATGTTTTTTAGTGAAAGTGCACCTGGGGACCAACCGAGGATTAACTTTTAAGAAGTTGATGACGTGGAGGTTGAAAATAAGAAAATGCCTTCCGGAATAAACACCCCCAATCTCCCGATGTTAAGAACGGCTTTTGGAATAAACATCTCCAACCTCCTCTTTTCATTGACCGTTTATTTTTACAAAGAAGTCACCACTGATAAAGGCTCTAAGGCCACTCGAGGATAAGGTTTTATGTATGTAAGATAATAGTGTAGTAATCGTTAATAGATTCGGTAGAATTTGGATTATTTAAAAGAACGGCTCAACAAGAACTTGTTTATATTAGACTTAAAGGCGACCATACTGTAGTCGACTGCGAAGCAGTGTTTCACAGTAGAGCAGTTCGAGGAAATAAGTTTTGTTCATGGAATCTGCGTAGAGATTGGGGAAATATTAGATATTCTCTATTTAGAATTATAACCAAGAAAATCTTTCTGAGGTTACGGTGGCTAAGTGGTTAACGGCATGGATTGCAAACTTGGATTCATCAAGTTCGAATCTAGGTCATTGTACAGCGTACAATAATAATTATAATGAACTAAATGGTGTATCAGTGAATGTCGGGTTTGGCTGATTCTTCTAAAATATCTATGTCTAATTAATATGTATATATATTTATTCATATA
Organism: Euprymna scolopes; assembly: GCF_053919585.1. NCBI lineage: Eukaryota > Metazoa > Mollusca > Cephalopoda > Sepiida > Sepiolidae > Euprymna > Euprymna scolopes. Next base: position 166,853,366 of record NC_136486.1, read on the forward strand.
TTTATTTAGCTTTTTATAAATAATTATTTCTAATGAATAAATATTTATTATCAACAAACATATAGAATTCATGTTTACTAGCAATAATCAGCGTGGGTTATTTCATAGCGCTGTTGAAATGATTTGAGCTCCAACCCGACACCTTTACCCATCTGGGTACCGTGACAGACATATTAAATGTAAAAGATATAAACTTCATATTTTATTTACGTATATAGTATTATTTAGAAAGTGTTCAATCTGTTAGGACTCTTTCACAGTGTTGAATAATTAACACTGTTAAAAGTTAATTAGTTATTATAGATCGATCTGTCTATCTATCTATTTATCTACCTATTCAATGATATTCTTAAAATAGTTTATATTGGAAGTTATTTATTGTTTATAGAATAAAGTGTAGCACTGGATTTTAGCTGAAGATGTTTAAAAAATTAGCTAGGTTTAAAAAAATAAAATAATCTTGGACAGGCAGACGTGAAAAGGTCACATGTTAGAGATACGTGCGCTTTTTGAATGATGACGTAACGGAACTGAGGTCAGGAGGTCGGGAAGTTTAGAGTGGAGAGTTGGAGTTTAGTCACGCAAGTGATTAGACGTACTTCAAGCTAGGAAGCGAGGCTGTGAAGAATAAGCATGTAGATGAAATGCAGACCTTGTGAAGACCATTTGAGACAACTGAAATAAATTTATGTTTAAAAAATATAAAGTGTTGTTCTCTAGTTTCACAAAATAATGAAGAACAGAGGGCTCAGTTGGTTATGATTGGTCATTTCATGTTTCTCACGGAGCTCAGCAGTAAAGATAGGACTCTTGTAGAAAGGTATAAAGCATATATTATTCTTCTCATAAAAAAAAATGATACGTTATGTAAGTATGAACTGTAATATATACCCGTGTGATAACTCTCTGATATAACATGACTCAGTTTATATGTCGATATCATATCCTCTAGCTAAACAAATATACGTACAATTTATACGTTTATCTATTCCGTTATAAGAACAAAATATCTCCTACATATAACTGTTTTGGTGCCAGTCTACCTCACTATACAAAAACAACATTGCTTGATTAAACATTTTTATTTTTCTCCCAACGCGCCCGACTTGGACAGATCATTTTAATAATTATTATTCACAGATATATTGCTTCACGTTGTCTAACGTACTGGCTCATAAAACTGTAACGCTAGCCGCACAATTTAAAGTGTGAAACTGAATCACTATTAATTAACTGCAGTCCAACACATATTGATAGATGGTGATATCGGTTCTTGACTTCTGATATGACAGTTTGTATCACCCAATCATTTGTAGACATATGGAAAAGAGAAATGTCGAACCACTGTAAGTCCAGCTAATGCATTTAGACTTCTTTTCAGACGATCAATGCAATGTACAACATCTGAGATCACTACCAAAATTGAAGAGGATTAATAGGTAATACTCTGTTATTTGTTAGAAGAGAAATGACACAGGCTATCTCATTCAATCCCGGGCAACGCTGATCCTTCCAGCTAGTATATGATAAACATGTAGCAATGTTTCTGTGCACATGAATTTTTCACAGGGCTTTGAAGATCGACCATCAGAAACACACAACACAAACACATACACACACACATACACACGCACAAACATATCTATATGTAAAAGTCAGAATTTGTGTATGTGTGAGGATAGTTCTCAACCTATATGCTCAACAAATTTTTATCTACAGACTTGAAATTTGGTATATAGGGTATTCAGACACATGGTAAACTTTTTAATAGGTGTTATATCCAGAAAAAATGCTGTTAAAAGGGGTTAAAATTGAAAATTGGTACGGGGGTGCTCATCGAATTTTTATCTGCTTGTCAAGTGTCTGATCTGACAAATGCGTGAATCGTTCACATGATATATAACTCATATTAAGAATGGGTAAGTTTGAAAGCGCTATTAAAACGTGTCAAGTTGGGCTTATGGTTATCGTACTTGACTCATTATCTTTAGGTTTTGCACATGCCTTAGTTTCTTTCGTCCCCCCTTCATTACGTTTAATACCTACAGTATTTCTGTGTATAATAAATAAGAATTCTGCATTAATTTAAATATAATATTTATGCGTATTTTACGACCGGGCAACGCCGGGTGGTCTGTTAGTATATATATATATATATATATATATATATATATATATATATATATATATGCACGGATAACATAGTTAATAAATATTTAAATAAAAAGTATTAAAATATTTAATGAATAAAATTAATAGTCATAACAAAAAATATGTCCCCCCCCCAAAAAAAAAATGGCGACGTAAATAAAAAAAGGGGCAGGTAACTCCCCTAACGGTCAGGTGAGCGTAACAATTAAATACCACAGAATCGCTAATAAAAAATAATTAAATAAACAAGATCTTATATAAATCTTGAAAGTAAACTACACAGGATACTTGGATGTTTCATTGTTATGGAAATAAGTGCAACATATTTATGGGGTCTTCTTTCGCATTTGACGTCCATGAAAATGAAACTAGGATGTTTTATTTTATTTATGAGACAAAAGATAGAAATAAAATATATAGAAATATAATAATATAAATGTAATAAGTTGTCTACGGCTTGGATCAAGAGTTCATAAAGTTCTAAATGGATTTCAGAACAAAGTCGGGTATGCCTAGAAGAGGTTAACGACTATAAATATATCAACATTCATTTTTTTTAATAACTGCAATTGAACCCCTTATGCACGCAATTCCTTGGTACCGCTTTAAAATTGAATAAATACATTTTAAGTGAATAATGCCAATAAAACAGTAATATGATATTATGAGTAAAGAAATTTTTTACGCAAGCAACCTATACAATGAAAATAGGAAAAAACACGTACTTTTATTTTTTTATTGCCATTTTAGTTTTGTTTTTTCCACAATCTTTTCTCGCATCAAAATATCATTCTCAATACAAAATATATCTAAATGTGCGTGCGCTATTGCTCGCATCTGCCTCATGTAGATTCGCATCATGTACCCATAACTATTTTTCATTGAAAAAAATTGTTATTATTATTGTTGTTATAATAATAATAATAATAATAATAATAATAATAATAATAATAATAATAATAATAATAATAATAATACGAAAAAGAAGAAGAATTAAGAAACGAGCTAAAACAAAAAAGCAACAAAAGAAGACAATGTAAATACTAGACAGCACAAAACAGGAAAATAATTTTATGAAAACATAAATGGAGGAATAACAAGAACAGAACAACTAGACTAAGTAGAAACCAAACACTTCTGGAACCAGATATGGGGACAGTTTCAAGACCACAACAGAAACA
>NC_136486.1:166861697-166881697 GCF_053919585.1 Euprymna scolopes
TGCCAACCGTGTGCCATTGCACAATTTAGGTGGATCAATATTTCTTAATAATATAACTGGGACTCCTTCCTTCAATATCAGGTTATGATGTGGCATTCCAGACGGCTGTAGTTAATTTAGAATTCCACAGGAAATTCTACTGCCTGATCTTCATCAATAACGCAATCAATGGATTGATAAGAATGCTGTAACCAAGGCAACCCTTGCAACAGATTACAATTGATCAGTTATGCTACCAGGAGATCAATGTAAACATTTTAAATAATGTTAAACAATGAATATTTTTTTAATAATGAACAATATTGATATAAATAAAAATATTAAATTGTCAGAATATATAAAAAATGAAAACAATATAAATAGAAGTTTTCATTGTTATAAACTATGAAAACCTTTTTAAAGCAATATAAAAATAGAACTTTTTATCATTCGAAACTGTGAAAACTTTTAAGTTTAAGTTTAAGACGATATAAATAGAACATTTATAATTTTACACAAGCTTTATTTTTAATAAAAATTGAATCACGTGATTATTATTAAATCATGTGAGCAGTTATAAATGATACAAATTAATAGTAAGAATTCTATTCCGATTTTAAATAATTTTATCGCTTATTCTCTTTCAATTATTTGGAAATTTATTAATTTTCACGTGTATTCTCTTTCATAACTATGACCGTCACGTTTAACATAAAAAATGTACTGTTCAGTATTCGAAAAACTACTTATTTGCGGAAAATTAAAATATTTAATAAATAAAATATTTGTTTTCACCATACCAGAAATCCAGCGTAATTCGTCATTTTAAAGGAAAATTTGGAAACCAAGTTAAAATTTACCGTTAAAAATTATAAAAAGTTCGATAGTCATATGTTTTTTACCGTGCTGAAATAATGTTATTATTTTGAAAGCCATTCTTAACATGGAGAGTGTTTTGTATGTATTCTCCGCATCCACCTTACAATTTAATAAAAACAAAGGTATCGTGAAACTTTAATTTAATCTAAAAAAACTATTTTAAAATAGTGCAGTACCAAAAATACATAAGTAACAAACTTCTAGTAAAATTGATAAAAATTAGAAATAAGAAATATTCTATTTATATTGTGAAAAATAAATATTTTTATTGATTAAAACAAACAGGAAAAAGAATTATATTGTTTAATATAAAAATAAAAATAATTATATTGTTTAATATAAAAATAAAAATAATTATATTGTTTAAAAAAAAAAGGAAAAAATTATATTGTTTAAAATAAAAAACCGGGTTTATTCTTTTTGTGTAAGTTGTTTTCATATTCATCTTTTATTTTTTTAAGAATTGCCGCTTACTTAAAACTCAACTTCTGAAATACCGATGTTATTGTTTATATATTGTTGGCATAGTAACATAACGTTGATTACAGAGTTTGGTTCCGTTTATTTGACAGAGGGTTCGAGATTATTTTGTCACCGAAACGCCTGTCTTGACAGAATTTTTTGTACTTGTGCAGTGTACGAACCATGCTAAAATGATAACTTTATTATTTAGAAAGCCATTCTTTACGTGGAGAGGAGGCTTGTTAACTACTTTGCACTTTCATCTAACAGTTTAATAAAAAAGAGAAATAATTTCAAGAAAAAGAAAGAAGCTATGTAAAGAATATCATTTGGAGAAAAGATAATTCTCTCAAAGAAACAGATGTATTAATTCAAAGAGAAAGTAATGTCGATTAGCATTTGCATCGATGCTGGGGCGGGGATAAACGAAACGTTATAAAGAAAATCTCTATTTTTAGAGCAGCATCACATTTTGTTTAATTTCGTTTAAAAAAATGAGAAACAAAACTTCTGTTTATGTTTGAATGATTGCTTTTGTGTCAACCTTTCATGTGTTGAAATAGTTTTGTGGCGGTGTTTTGATTGAAATAAGTGGCAGACAACAATATGACTATTTTGGCGGATAATCATCAGTCGAGAATTCGAACGTGAATACGTGTTTTATTTTTGTTTATGTTATGTAAGCAGAGTAAGTGTCGGAGATAACTGAGTGCATGCATTTTTATAAATAGAAAATATCTCATGTAATTTAAAATATTTTTAATAACATTTAAAAATATTTTAAAAAAAAAGAAAGCAGGAGTCACTAATATATTTGTTAAAGGTTTTCTATGACTCAATTTTTCGGGAAGATGAGAATAATAGTCCAAATAAAATATGAGACATTTTTTTTAGAAATAAACGTGTATTTTGTGTTGGTATAATGCCCTGTGTAAAAAATGCATTCGGAAAAAATTGGCGTTTTCTGTTTGGTATGAATAGGTGTTCATCTAATCGATAAACGAATAAAATACATATGGGTATGTTTCGTAAATTCTATGGAACGTCTGAAAAAGAAAGAAAGAAAAATGCATGCATTCGAAACGTAAGAATTTCGGGGAGTTTTAATAATTTGGCCCGGATTTTCGGGAATTCCCGTCAAGCATGGATCGGGTGAGACCGGCAATCATCGGTTTCAGCCGAGCGTTGTTCAAATGTTGAAACGCTAAGTTGACTTTTTATTTTTTTTTATTTTATTTTATGCAATGTGTTTAGGATTGTTTCGGTGATAATAAGGGGGGGGGGTTCTGATTATTTATTTATTTGTAAGTCATTGGCTGGGTGTTTAATAAAAAAGAAAGATACCATAAAAATTTAATTTAATTTTGAAATCCTATCTGAAATGTAACACGGTGCGTACACTGTAAAAACATCGAATATTTCTTTGTAATTAATAATTACTCATCTAATCGTTCATATAATAATACAAGATATACAGGCATGTCTCCGATAAGTGACTAATAAAAAGATATTGAATTAACAAATTCAAAACTGCGAGTGAAATTTACGTATTTCATTTTTCTATTATTAATACAATCAAAATATGTAGCGTTCTAGGCTAATGATGTTTTTAGTGTGCGCATGCGCAAAAATGTCAACTACTCGTTTATGTATTTTACACGTACATTTGCCGATGTTTGTACGCGGTATTCATGTATGCATTAAAAAATTTAGCGATATCAAAACTGTTTTCAGCGACTTCATCGCCACCAAAACGTAAGATTTTTACGTTAGTGGCATAAATGCACTTTCTTTCCGTTGAAAAAATGTGTTGATTCTGATTGTGGTTATTTCAATCTGTCAACCTAATATTTCTTAATTTCTGAGGACTTACCATATTAAGTATTATACTGTATTACGCAAATTATTGTATTACTGTGTAACCGTTGCTGTCTATTTTAATTCGTTTCAATTAGTATCCTTGCACCTATCTCTTGTATAATATACAAGTGGTTATGCATGAGTTTATTATTTATTTTATGCATGCTTTTAATGGGTTTAAATTATTTGCTTTTTTAAACATATTATAATCATTTAAAAATAGACATCTATGTTTCTGCTATAGCACCTTCTAGAACACGTTAAAGACTTTAATGTATTATCCTATTTAATTCATGATCAGTTTTCTAATACCACTAATGTTGATTTAGTTTTGTTAAATTTATTCATCTTTTCTGTATTGCATTTACTATATTTATATTTATATTTATATAAGTAACGCTCAACTATCATTTATAATATTTCTATTAGTTATTATCAGCACCGATTTAGTAGTAATACATAAATTGCATAATCCCATTTTATTATGTATTTATGTATTTGCAATAACAAAAATGACTTAATCTATGATAAATTTCTTGCCTTTCCTTTATTCTTTATTATTCTTTATTCTTTATTATGTATGATACTAGTGAAATAGCGCGTTTATTGTACCTACTCTATCGATTTATTAAAAGTTGTCATATATTTATTTATTTCATATTTTATATTAGATCCTAAAAATAGTTGGTGTTTTGTACATGTCCTACAGCTTTTATAATTAACTGCTATATGGTTATTGTAGCTAGATTTTAACATCCTTTCATGATACCAATGTGTGATTATGCCTGTATTTGTGTTTTGCTTACCAGCTTTATAATTACTAGCGGGACCTGTGGAAATTCCACAGCAGCATTTTTCATATGTAATATATTGGTGCTGGGCATGCTGGGAGCGTTCTGTTCAGCATGAATGAAGGCACAATCATATTATTCTACTTTTTTATTAAAACTGTATCGCTCCCTTACTAAAATAATAACTTCCCTATTACAGTAGATAAAGTTAGGACTTTATTTACGTAATATATGTACTATAATATATACTATTATTATAAGCTTGTCTATATTGAAAATGCTTGCTTCCTGGCTAGCCAATCAAACCATCTAATATAGTTAGTCTTATTTTACATTATACTCGAAATATAATACACAGTGACATTAGCAAATCAAAAGTCATCGATGAAAACGAACCTCCCAAACAAAAACCTTGAATAATTATCTAAATTCAAATGTAAATTAATATAAAGCCGGCTTCACAAATTGATAAAAGTTCATTATAGGATTTTAATTATAAGGTGAAGCTCGAATGATTCAAACTCGAGATAGATAACGCCAAAACATCCACCCATTAATATGGGAGGGGAGATTGTCATCAAAAGTGTCCTGAATTGATAATTTAGCACCTGGACTTTACTACTTAGATATTAATAAGTCCCTTGTACTCATTCCTCCTCCTCCCCGTTTATTTTATTTTATTTTTTTATTTTTATTTTTTTATTTTTTAATGGTGGGTAAATAAACCTAGAACCCCATCTTCCAACGTAGACCCCTACTACCAGGTCTCCTTCTCCAACATCAGGGTCTACGTTCCAACCTTCCAGAGGTTGAAACACAATTACAGGAGACGAAACCGGATATATTCTTTCTAAGCGAAACTGGAATAGAGCCGACCACTTGCTTAGATGAGTTCATAATTAAAGGATACTCTAACTTAACAGCTAAATCTGACTCCCAAGATCGCCATGGGCATGGAATATTTGCCTACATTAAAAATGGCTTCCCGTGTGGCAGGGATATCTCTAGAGAAGATCCTAATTTACCTTATATGTGCTTCCGGGTTGCACTTGCTTACACCACTGCATTTATATTTGCCCTCTATCGGCCCCATAACAGCGGAGTTACTATCTTTAAGAGTATATCTGAGAAAATACACCACATCCTGTCTACACATCCCTCGACTAACATCCACATCTGTGGTGACTTCAACGTCCATAACGTGGAATGGCTGACCCACTCGAATAAGACAGACGAGGAGGGGAGGTTTTGTCATGATTTTGCCATTGCCTATGACCTCACCCAGATTGTTCGTGGACCCACCCGTGTGCCCGATACTACTGGTCAATATGCAAGCCTCCTAGAACTTTTTCTCTCAACGTCCCCTGAGCTATGTTTATGTTCCGTTCATTCTCCTCTAGGATCCTCCGACCACTCCGTCGTATCAGTTAAGATAAAAATGAAATGTAATAAGTCCTTCGACGTACCCCTCCACCGTACTGTATACCGATACTCGATGGCTGCCTGGGATAGCTTCCGTACATTCATATCTGATCTACCTCTGCATTCCATGTTTAAAAAGGATGTGTCCACTATAGTATCAGATCTGACCGAATGGTTAATTGTAGGCATAGACCGATTCATACCATCTAAAAGATTCCAACAAAAACCTAACAGCCAGCCATGGTTCTCCCCAGAATGTGCTGCTGCTATCACGCACAGAAATCACTTTTTCCATAACGTAATAGATGCACTGAGACAAAAGCTGCTTTCAGGAACGCCAGCAACCACTGTAAAAGAGTAAAAAAAAAATGCAAGAGAGCTATATGCCCAGTCTGTGAAATCCAAAGTAGCTGATCAGCGGCTTGGTTCCCACCAGTTTTGGCAAATAACAAACAGGATCCTGAACAGAAGTGTGCGTTCTATCCCAACCATTATCAATGGACCAGAGGTCATATCGTCAGCATCAGACAAGGCCAAACTATTTGCAATGAACTTTGCAGCTAATTATACCCTATGCGACGAAGGCCATCAACTTCCCATATTTCCTCCTATAACACAGAACACGCTAGGTAACATCCAAATATCTGTGCATGAGGTCGCCAAGCTAATCAAGAACCTTGATTCTAGTAAAGCTACTGGCCCTGACGGCATCCCAATTATAGTGTTAAAAAAGCTTCAACCAGAACTTGCTCCCATACTTACAAAACTGTTTAAGCGTTGCCTTAAGGAGAAGTGCTTTCCGACTCCCTGGAAAAACCTCATCAGTATGCCCTGTATTTAAGAACTCAGGTGATAAGTCATATCCCTCTCAGTACAGACCAATAAGTCTCCTGTGTGTTATGAGTAAGTTGCTGGAATCCATATTAAATAGAGAAATAGTCAACCACCTCAGCAGAAATACCCTTCTGAGTGACACAATATGGTTTCCGTTCTGCAAGATCTACCAAAGATGTGCTAACGGTTATATCTCACAGGATTAGTGATTCTCTTCACAAAGGCTTCCTTTCTAGGGCAATTGCTCTTGACATATCAAAGGCCTTCCACAAGGTATGGCATAAAAGCCTACTTAACAAGATCTCTAGCTACAGTATAACTGGCAATATTCTCTCTATCATTAAATCATTTCTCTCTTATAGGCTCATAAAAGTAGTGGTTGATGGATAAAAATCAGAGGCCTGCAGTATTAATGCTGGAGTCCCTCAGGGGTCAATCCTGGGCCCAACTCTCTTCCTGATCTACATCTACTACCTCCCTAAACACATACTGAAATCATTCGTTGACATCTATGCTGATGACACAACCATCTACGGCAACACATCAAAGGCTGTAAATGACAAAGCTCTCTCTGATTCTCTCTCCTCTGACCTCAAGCGCGTGGTTCAGTGGGGGAAGACGTGGCTGGTTACTTTTGATGCAGCTAAAACCAAACTCCTATCTTTACATCATCAGCGCTCTGATCCCCATCTGGCATCAATTGAAATGGATGGCTCTCGTCTAGGAGAAACCCCATGTTTTGACAAGCTTCTGGGTTTGTCCTTTACTCCTGATCTGAAAGTGAACACGTACATCAAGTCTGTTGCCATGGTCGCTAGAAAGATGGTGGGATCCTTCTACCGATCCAGAAGATATCTCACTACTGATGCAATTCTCTATCTATAGAAAAGCCAAGTACGTCCAAGGATGGAATACTGCTGCCATATCTGGGCAGGAGCTGCTAAAAACAGCCCATCCTGCCTTGACAGAGTACAAAATAGACTTCGTGGCTTAGTGGGGGATGTCCTTTTCTCTTCCCTGCAACCTCTCTCCCACAGGAGAGACGTTACGAGCCTATCCTTGTTTTATCGTTATTTCCATGGCAGGTGCTCGTCTGAACTCATATCTCTGCCCCCCCCCCTCGCCAATCTTTCACGAAAAACACCCGTCTAGCTGAATCCACTGTCAAAAATTTTCCCCACTCTTTATCTGTGCCTAAATCAAAACGTAGATTCCATGAACAAAGTTTCTTTCTTAGAACTGCACGGGTGACAAGGTGTATTTGGAATATTTCACTTTTTGGAATATTCCACTTCCCTTTTTTAGGGATGCAAAGCATGATAGCGGACGGAGCGATAAGCGTAATAATAATAATAATAATAATAATAATAATAATAATAATAATAATAATAATAATAATTATAATAATAATAATAATAATAATAATAATAAAAATAATAATAATGATGATGATGATGAGGAGGAGGAGGAGGAGGAGGAGAAAATCACACAATGCTAATGAATAAAGACGACAAAAGACAAAACTACTTATTTTAGATACAAACTGCGAAAAGGAAGTGGAAATATTGCAAGTAAAGAATAAACCTGATCGGACATGTCACAGTGAGTGACTCTAATGACCAACAATGTATGTGTTTGCAACACTTAGACAGGGAAGAGTATGTCAAAGGCGTGTCTTGTCGGAGATTATACAGGACTCAGAACCGGACGAGTCGGGCCCGCGTCTTCTCTTTTCCCGCTGGGTGGGGTTGGAGTCGTTATCACCAATCAGCCGCGCCCTAATGACTTGCTGGTCACAATGCGTCTCTCTGATATCCTACACGCTATTGTGAACCAGAAGGCAATAAAAATATAATAATAATAATAATAATAATAATAATAATAATAATAATAATAATAACAGCAGGCAGCAGCAGCAACAACAACAACAACAACAACACCTTTATCTCTACATTAAACTACACGTTTGACAAGCAGGTCTCGCCAATTACACACCTCTTGATGAAGGTATGGACTGTTGGTTGAAGCATCTTCTATTATTCATGATGGCAATAATGAGACCCCTCTGTCCTCAAACACACACACACACACATACACACACACACACACACACACAGGCACACACTTTTGCCCGCTCGATGTGTCTATCGTCCTCGCCTTCTGTAGAACCTAACTTGCTTAGACACGATCATCCCATTCCTGTGACCGGTTGAGATCCTGATCACCGACCTGAGAGCTGTCAGTGCTCAATATTCTGATCTTGTTTCAACTGAGTGAAGCCATCTTTTATATGTGACCGGACGGATGACCGATGGATATTGTCCGACGGACGTTTGACCGAACATACATTTCAAATATCGGATATTTGGGCGAATGTTTTTATTTTTTCTTTATATTTGCTTCATAAAACAAACTACACACGCGATATCATATCATAAGTCAAACATAAAACGCATTGACGTGGACTATATAATATATAAAGTATGTATACTTATATAAAATTAACTAAGTGTATAGATTTTTATGCGCAGAAATCACTATTTAACTAATTAACCGATAATTATGAATTTTGGAACATAGTTGTTAGAGAATAGAATGGGTAGTGTGGGCTATATTTAGTTTAATTTTATTTTATGAAAAGGAGGGTTAAAAATAGTAGAAATTTAGATATCGATTTTTTCTGTGTTTTTTTTTTTAAATTCTAACCACCGGTTTTATTGAATGTTTACAAGCTTCACAAAAGTTTAGTCGCTTAAGAATATGGGGAAGTTTTAGGATACACAATATGAAAAAATCCTCCCATTATATATAAATATATATATACATACATAACCAAAGTGTTTTTACCGTTTGTTGATTATCCGTTGAATGAAAGTAAAATATATACAAAATGTTTGTAGCAATGTTTTTAAATTGGGAAACCCTGAAGTAGGGACATCAGGCATTCTAAAACACACGCGCACTATACCCGGTCATCAGTTCAATCGAAACGTGTGGCTTAGTGGGGGATGCCCTTTTCTCTTCCTTGCAACCTCTCTCCCACAGAAGAAACGTTGCGAGCCGTTCTTTGTTTTATCGTTATTTCCATGACAAGTGCTCGTCTGAGCTCCAATCTCTGGTCCCCCCTCGCCAATCTTTCACGAAAAACACCCGTCTAGCTGAAACCACTGTAAATAATTTTCCCCACTCTTTATCTGTGCCTAAATCTAAAAATAGATTCCATGAACAAAGCTTCTTTCTCAGACGTGCACGCCTGTGGTACTCTTTTCCGTTATCCCGTTTCCCACCTGAATACAACTTGGATGTCTTCAAGTCCAACATAAACAAATTCCTGACGAACCGCCCCCTTAAATAAGACACTTTATAAAAATTCCAATACTAACGATTACTACGATACTATCCAATTGATTACTGTACACACAATAACCCTTATCCCCGAGTGGCTTTCGGGCCTTGATAAGTGGTTACTTCCATGTAAAAAAAAACAAAAAAAAACAGGCATTAGCCCAGAAAGTGCCAGCAGTAATGAGTCGCAAATGTTGGCTTTTTCTTCCATGACAACATCAGGGGCCATGTTACCCGAGTGGTCAACAATTTCATAAATTGGGTGGGAGACACGGTGCCATCTACCTAATTCACTTGATTTTGCGCTATCAGATTACTACCTTTTTCACTACCTGGATAATCATCTTTGTGGAAAATCATTCACTGATGTAGCAGACTTGGGACAAGCACTCACAGATTTCTTTGCTTACCTTATCATAAGAAAGGTCCATATATAATTTCGGACAGCTCAGTCGAGTAGTTCCTGAGAAAACTTCTGAAGAAAATGTAGTATTGTGGTATTAATCGCTATTAATCACTGTGCATCGAACGAATACCATAATACTTTGTTCACTGTAACTTAACAATAACAAGGGTCCATGCAAAATTTTAAATAGGCCACCCCAGTAGTTTCTGATAAAAAATGGAACGGACAGACAAACAGATAGACTAATGGGCTTATTTTATTATTGGAACCCTTAGAGATGAGTAAGGTGTGTATTATTTATTTAGAACAAATAAATAAACTAAGATAAATACACTATACATCATTGCTAGATTCTACTCGCTGTAAACGTTATTGAAGCTAGTATACATGGAATAGTGAACAATTGAAAGGTAAACTATTTCGAGTTCTACCCCAAGGAGATTGAACAGCTGAAGACACGTCTGATAAAGATGCTAAATATAAGTTTCACATACTGCGAAGCGTTTTCTTTTTTCTTTTTTTTTATTTAAAAGCGAACATAACTTTTTGATTGTATATGTATATTTATTTGACATATAATTTTTATTTGACGTATAATTTTTATTTCATATATAATATTTATTTGACATATAATATTTATTTGGGATATAATTTACAAAAAGTTCCACACTGAACCCGTTATTTAATAAACGAGAGTAAATTATTTGCATTCAGTAAATCATAACAAGATATACTTTGTTAGTTTTATGTAAGTATCATTGATTATGCCATTAAAGCATCAACCCATAGAAGAATGATATCAAAACTGAATAGCATAAAAGTAACGTTTTTGGCTGATTGAATAACTTCCATCTACTCTCGCAGATTACATAAAGGATTCAGTTTGAAATTCTGTTCAGCTTCCAGATTTCAACATAAAAATTCCCAAGTTGGACAAAATACGCCTTACAAGTTCGGGGATTACATCGGCAGAAACGTTGTAAATATAAAAACCAAGATTAGAATAATCGTTTGATTAATCCTAATTAGAAATCTTCATCTGGAAATTCTGGAAAAAGACATCAGTTTGTTCATCCAAAACCTATCCTTAAAAATGTAAGGCAAGTATTTCGGTCACGCAGCCATTGTGAAGAATTTGCGAACAGTAAAAACGAACCAAGCGGACCACTAACGTAATAATGCGTAAAGAAACTGTCGTCTGCGTCGGCTACTCAACTTCATGGTCATCTCCATAAGAACGGCGTTTCAGCACGTACAGAAAGGCCTATGGGTGGGAAGCGTGTCTCTATCTTTAGAAGTCGGCGACAATCACGATGTCCGCATTGCCGTCGCTTACGTGGTTTCTTCCGATTTGACCCACCAGTGTGGGGCTTCCGTTTTGGCGGGATCGACTGCATCTATTCTCGGAATAGATTCATCATCTATTGACTAAACTTATTATATGGGAAACGCTTACAAACATGAGAAATAGCAAAACAAGAAATAATATTTCGGAATTTTAATTCTAATTTTGATTCTTAATCAATTAAAAAGCCGTTTGAAACCTTCGATAAAGCATACTTTTATCACAGAGTTTAATTATTATTGATAACAAAGAATCCGCCTAACTCTTCTCAATCCTTGTGCTAATTGCCGGTGGCCTGGAGAGAGGACACTAGCTTACGGAATCAAGATGACTTTGTGACTAGCTTAGAATCTCTCAACTAACAGTAATCATCACTTCTTGCACTGATGATTGCGTAAGTATAAAGACTAGTGCCTGTAAGTATAAAACTAATTGTTAATATTTATTTTTTAAATATTATAGTTATAAAACATCTTTAAAAAATTCAAGTAGAAGAAAAGTATGTCAACGTTATTATGCCGTATATTGTGATTGTGTGGATAAGATCCGAACCGAAACAGTTTTTCAGACCGCGAAAAGCGACTACAACTAAGCTTATTTACTAATTTTAAAATAATTTCTTTTAATACTCGCATAAATTAGTAAAACTTCAAACGTGTAATTTTATTTAAATAAATAACTACACATTTTAATTTCTACTTCAAAAATCAATTTATTCTTGACAACGTATAGTTTTTCGGTTTCTCTAAATTGCACCAAAATTTTATACTTGAAACTGGACGTTCAAGGCCGTTAAAAAAAAGGCAAATGTTTTAGACCGTTGACTTAGAAACAGTTCTTTATGTCAAACTGATAGCGTAATTTGATTAAATTTGTGCTCATTTGTAAATTAATTCTTATCCCTTTTGATCTGTGCATCGAACGGATACCAGAACATTTATTTCTGCTTACCTTATCATATGAAAGGTCCATATATAATTTCGGACAGCTCGGTCGAGTAGTTCCTGAGAAAACTTCTGAAGAAAATGTAGTATTTGGTAGTAATCGCTATTAATCACTTTGCATCGAACGGATACCATAATACTTTGTTCACTGTAACTTAACAATAACAAGGGTCCATGCAAAATTTTAAACAGGCCACCCCAGTAGTTTCTGAGAAAAAGTGGAACGGACAGACAAACAAACAGACTAATGGGCTTATTTTATTATTGGAACCCTTAGAGATGCGTAATGTGTGTATTATTTATTTAGAACAAATAAATAAACTAAGATAAACACACTATAGATTATTGCAGGATTCTACTCGCTGTAAACGTTATAGCAGCTAGTATACATAGAATAGAGAACAATTGAAAGGTAAATTATAAGAAAAAAAGATTAGATAACAGGAAAGATGGGTGTAGACGATTACTCGAATCCTTCGGTGTTGAACATATATTTATTTCCCAATCGGCCGGGTAGGTGTGTCCGTGTGTGTGTAGACAGAAATGAGACCCACCCAGGGGTTTATTGTCGCCGTCCATCCCAGCATGAAATTCGAGCATTGCAACGCCGAGTAAAAGGCATTGTTTTCGACCCAACAGATGTTTACCGTAAGAAGATAGTGTCTGTGACAGATGGGAAAAGCGATACGTTCGCCCTAAAGTTCTCATCCACTTAAGTGGCGACTCATCAACAGTAAAGCGCTGAGGTAATAGCACTGAAACTTTACACTCCCTCACTCTTTGTGCATTTATAAGATTACTGTTTTATATATATATATATATATATATATATATATATATATATATATATATATATATATATATATATATATAAGCGAACGTGTGTGTGTGTGTGTATCCATTTCCCTACGCAATAACTCTCCCAATTTTAAGTCTACAGACTCGGAATTTGATATACCGGGTACTGAGATTTGGGAAAATATTTGAGATTCGTTTTCGGACAGAAATTTGGCTGTTAAGGGGTCAAGGTTCAATGATTTGACCTTATGCCAAACCGGAAGTGACATTTTTTTTAAATTAAGGCTAGACAATCGAAAGGAAAGGATGAGTTTTAAAAAATATCGGCGAAAAAAGTGACCACCCCCTGTAGAAAAGTGTCCAGATGAAGGAGAAGATATTAATGTTTTAGCCAATTTTTCGATATTAGTCGTCTGAAAGGCCGAACTTCAAAACGATACTTATCTTGGTAAAATGCGTCGCCTCTGTCGAAGGTTTAAGGCAAACATGCAAGGATAGATACATATATACATACATACATTTATATATTGGTAACAAAACGTTTATCATCCTAACCGATTAAAAAGCTTGCCTTATCTCTAAATACCCTTTATGTAAAATTTCAAATGTTTAGACGAGAAATTTTCTGAGTAATTTTAAAAGACTGCAGTGGTCAATTTTTTTAATTTGACCCTTGTTATGACCCCTTAACATTTCTTGTTTGGGGTTCAAATCAAGTTATTAATTTAGATCCATGTCCAAGGAACCTATATCTAACATATCAAGTGTTTAGACCCAAATTTATCGGAGAAGTTTGGTAGAGATCTCAAAGGTCAAATCGTTGCACTTTGACCCCTCAACAGCCCAATTTCTGGCAAAAAAACCGATCACATCGATTTTTCCCAAATTTCATTACCCTGTATATCAAATTTTGAGTCTGTAGACTAAAAATTGACAGAGTTATTGCGTAGGGAAATGTACACACACGGACACACGGACTCACAGATACACAGACGCGCAGATACATACACAGATACACAGACACGTTCACTTTTATAGATATATAACCTAGCATGGGTTACCGGCGTTGCCCGGGTATTTGGAGGTGTATGTTGAGCAAAAATAGCGGTATTTTTTTTTTAATTTTGACCCATATTATGACCCCTTAACATTGATTGTTTTGGGCTCAAATCAAGTTATTAATTTAGATCCATGTCCAAGGAAACTATATCTAAAATTTCAAGTGTTTAGACACTACATTGTCGGAGGAGTTTGGTAGAGTTCTCAAAGATCAAATCGTTGAACTTTGACCCCTTACTTGCAAAATTTCTGGCCGAAAACCGATCCCATCGATTTTGCCATATTTCAGTACACTGTATATCAAATTTCGAGTGTGCAGACTTAAAATTAACAGAGTTAGTGCGTAGGGAAATGTACACACACAGACACACAGATACAAAGACACGTTAACTTTTATAGATAGACTAGAATTTCAGCTCAGCGTTGCCCGGGTGTTTGAATGTGTCTATTGAGCAAAAAAAAATGTGGTAGTAGGAAGCCAGGCTCGAACCCGTACGGCGAAAGAGGAAAGAATGGGGAAAAAACCTGACGTCTTTGCTGTTACGACCACCACCAACCCGGAAGTGACTTATGTTTAAAGCGACCCCTCCCTGTAGAAAAGTGCTGAGTTGAAGATGAAGATATTAATGTTTTTTGCCAACTTTTCGATATTTGTCGTCTGAAAGGTCGAACTTATTTTTTTGTCCCAGGTTCTGAAATATGGACGACATATCACTGGTTATTCATTCATTTAATTCATCATGTGTAGTTAAATATTTTTTTCACCCCTCCCTTTGCTTCCATTTTTTAATTTTTTTAATTCTTTTATTTTAATCGCTACCGACATAATATCTTGGCAAGGATCGGACGAAAGGTACCTCGAGGTTCTTTTTTTATATATTTTAGTCGCCTTTGTCAAAAATTTTAGTCACACATGCAAACATACATACATACATACATACACACATACGTACATACATTTATATATTGGTAACTAAAGGTTTTCGACCCAATCCGATTAAAAAGCTTGCCCTATCTTTGAATACACTTTATGTAAAATTTAAAAAGTTTAGACCAGAAATTGTCTGACTATTTTGGTAGAGACCGCAGAGGTCAATTTTTTTTAATTTGACCCCGATTATGACCCTAAACATTTATTGTTTGGGGCTCAAATCAAGTTATTAAGTTAGATCGATGTCCCCTTGGACAAGTCTATATCTAAAATTTCAATTGTTTATACCCAAAATTGTCGGGGGAGTTTGGTAGAGTTCTCAAAGGTCAAATCGTTGTACTTTGACACCTTAACAGCCAAATTCCTGCCCGAAAACCGATCACAAAGATTTTCCCTAATCTCAGTACCCGGTATATCAAATTTCGAGTCTGTAGACTAAAAATTGACAGTGTTATTGCGTAGGGAAATGCACACACACAGACACACAGACACATTGATACACATACACACAGATACACACACCGATACACAGACACGTTCACTTTTATATATATACTAGTATGGATGCCCGGCGTTGCCCGGAATTTTGGAGGTGTATGTTGAGCCCAAAAATATAATAAAAAGCAGTCAATGCTTTTAACTTTGACCCCTATTATGACCCCTTAACATTTATTGTTTTGTGTTCAAATCAATTTATTAAGTTAAGTCCATGTCCAAAGAACCTATATCTAAAATTTCAAGTGTTTAGACACAGAATTGTAGGAGGAGTTTGGTAGCGTTCTCAAAGGTCAAGTCGTTTAACTTTGACCCCTTAACAGCCAAATTTCTGGCCGAAAACCGATCATATCGATTTTCCTAAATCTCAGTACCCTGTATATCAAATTTCGCGTCTGGAGACTTAAAATTGACAGAGTTATTGCGTAGGGAAATGTACACACACAAACAGACATACAGATACACAGACGGATACACAGACAGAGACACAGACACGTTCACTTTTATAGATATACTAGCATGGGTGCCCGGCGTTTCCCGGGTGTTTGGAGGTGTGTGCTGAGAAAAATAACACAAACAAAAAACAAAAACGGTAAAAAAAATTTTAACTTTGACCCCAATTATGACCCCTTAACATATTGTTTAGGACTCTAATCAATTTATTAAGTTAGAGCCATGTCCAAGGAACATATATCTACAATTTCAAGTGTTTAGACTCAAAATCGTCGGAGGAGTTTGGTAAGTAACGCCAGCAACCACTGTAAAAGAGTAATAAAAAAGCAAGAGAGCTATATGCGCAGTCTGTAAAATCCAAAGTAGCTGATCAGCGGCTTGGTTCCCACCAGTTTTGGCAAATAACAAATAGGATCCTTAACAGAAGTGTGCGTTCTATCCCAACCATTATCAATGGACCAGAGGTCATCTCGTCAGCATCAGACAAGGCCAAACTATTTGCAAAGAACTTTGCAGCTAATTCATCCCTAAGCGACCAAGGCCATCAACTCCCCATATTTACACCTATAACACAGAATACGCTAGGTAACATCCAAATATATGTGCATGAGGTCGCCAAGCTAATCAAGAACCTTGATTCTAGTAAAGCTACTGGCCCTGACGGCATCCCAATTATAGTGTAAAAAAAGCTTCAACTAGAACTTGCTCCCATACTTACAAAACTGTTTAAACGTTGCCTTAATGAGAAGTGCTTTCCAACACCCTGGAAAACTTCATCAGTATACCCTGTATTTAAGAATTCAGGTGATAAGTCATCTCCCTCTCAGTACAGACCAATAAGTCTCCTGTGTATTATGAGTAAGTTGCTGGAATCCATATTAAATAGAGAAATAGTCAACCGCCTCAGCAGAAATAACATTCTTAGTGACACGCAATATAGTTCCGTTCTGCAAGATCTACCGCAGATATGCTAACGGTTATATCTCATAGGATTAGTGAATCTCTTGTACAAAGGCTTCCTTTCTAGGGCAATTGCTCTTGACATATCAAAGGCCTTCCACAAGGTATGGCATAAAGGCCTACTTCACAAGATCTCCAGCTACAGTATAACTAGAAATATTCTCTCTATCATTAAATCATTTCTCTCTTATAGGCTAATAAGAATAGTGGTTGATGGACAAAAGTCAGAGGCCTGCAGTATTAATGCTGGAGTCCCTCAAGTGTCAATGCTGGGCCCAACTCTCTTCCTGATCTACATCAATGATCTCCCTAAACACATACTGAAATCATTTGTTGACATCTATGCTGATGACACGACCATCTATGGCAACATATCAAAGGCCGTAAATGATGATGTTCTCTCTGATTCTGTCTCCTCTGATCTTGAGCGCGTGGTACAGTGGGGAAAGAGGTGGCTGGTTACCTTTAATGCATCTAAGACCAAGCTCCTATCTCTACATCATAAACGCTCTGATCCCCATCTGGCATCAATTGAAATGGATGGCTCTCGTCTCGAGGAGGCCCCATGTTTTGTTAAGTTTCTGGGCTTGACCTTCACTCCTGATCGTAAATGGAACACGTACATCAAGTCTGTTGCCAAGGTCGCTGGAAAGATGGTGGGATCCTTCTACCGCTCCAGAAGATATCTCACTACTGATGCAATTCTCTATCTATAGAAAAGCTAAGTACGTCCAAGGATGGAATACTACTGCCATATCTGGGCAGGAGCTGCTAAAAACAGCCTATCCTGCCTTGACAGAGTACAAAATAGACTTCGTGGCTTGGTGGGGGATGCTCTTTTCTCTACCCTGCAACCTCTCTCCTACAGAAGAGACGTTGCAAACCTATCTTTGTTTTATCGTTATTTCCATGGCAGGTGCTCGTCTGAACTCCAATCTTTGGTCCCCCCCCTCGCCAATCTTTTACAAAAACACCCGTCTAGCTGAAACCACTGTCAAAAACCTTCCTCATTCTTTATCTATGCCTAAATCAAAACGTAGATTCCATGAATAGAGTTTCTTTCTTAGAACTGCACGCCTGTTGAACTCTATTCCGTCTGCCTTCTTCCCTTCTGACTACAACTTGGATGTCTTCAAGTCCAACGTAAACAAATTCCAGATGAGCCGCCCCCTTTAGTAGACACACTAAAATATCTACACTAACGTACTGTACTTACAATAACCCTTATCCATGAGTGGCTTCCGGGCCTTGATAAGTGGTGACCACCTTGTACAAAAAAAAGGTCAATCGTTGAACTTTGACTCTTTAACAGCCAAATTTCTCGCCGAAAACCGATCACATCGATTTTGCCAAATATCAGTACTCTGTATATCAAATTTCGAGTCTGTAGACTTAAAATTAACAGAGTTATTGTACACAGACACACACACAGACACACAGACACGTTCACTTTTATAGATATATAGATAGACGGATAGATTAAACAAAAATATGTACGTATACATAAATATATATGGAAACACTTTTGTGTTTACTGTACTCCCAATAATAATAAGAAAATAACATTTATTATATATTATAAAAAAATACAGACAACAAGCCTTGTAATGAAAAACAACATTTCGCAAACAAACGACCTGTTGGAAAGGACCAATGTAGTTTACAAATTTAGCTGCTCAATAGGAGAGTGTATCTCCAATATTAGTAGCTACATTGGTTCAACAAGTAACATATTGTCGCGAAGATTTACTCTCCACCTCTCTGACTCTAGCTCCATATCACAACATTTGAAGGGACATGGCTGCCACCATTCGGAATTTCGAAGAATTATAGTAGAAAATATAAGAGTATTGCAGGGTGAGAGAAATGTAAATAGGCTAAGAATACTCGAAGCATTGTACATTAAAACAAAGAAGCCTAAAATAAATAATATTAATTATGAGTGCAGCCGGAACGTTTTGAAATGTTCGGGATAAATTTTTGAATATGTATATATGTGTTTGTATATATAAATGTGTTTAATATATGTAACAAAAAGTCCGCCCACCTAACTTATAACAAGCTACCACGTGCCTAGGAAAATGTATATATACGTAAATTAAAAAACAATTTCTACATTTATTTCTACAATATGCCTGAGGATGATAGAAGTATTTCTGTCGAAAGCGCTCGCGATTATGGATTCAACATATACAATTTCGAGAAGAACACAAAAAGGACTATTCGGAGGTTGGAGAAGATAAAAGGAAAATTGTAAAACAGAATAACTCCGTGCTATTATATAATATTTGTCTAACTGAGAAAATGCTGCCTATATATATATATATATATATATATATATATATATATATATATATATATATATATATATATATATAGTAACACGGCGTCCAGTGTTGACCGGTCATAAACTTAAATTTATGCAGATTTCGGATTTATTGTTATAAAAGGGAAGAATGCTGTATTGATTATTATATTTTACCCAATATAAAATGGTAATTTCATAATTTAAAAAAATGACTTGGGTGTCATTAGCTTGAATCGAAATCAAAATATTCAGTGCTCCAGCCTTAGTTATTCAGATAGATAAAAAAAATAGTTAAAAAGTAACTGACTATATCGTGCAAATGGGTATTCGCGAGTGCGTATAAGAGAACTTAACGTTGACTTACGCTTGCCAAGTTATTTTTTTTTCTAACTTAGCTCATGAAAGAACGGTCCATAAACAATCATTTGACTTTCCTCGCTCTGCTTCACAACGTTGTGTCTCGGGGAGAAATGCAAAAAAATGAAGAAATAGTTTTATGAATTAGATTTTTGTATTAACTTCAACAACGCTTAATAAATGAGTATAGCTTAGAAGTGTATAAAACTATGCATAAAGTAGTAAAATACAGACAGACATTTGTGTTTGCCCCTAAGTAACAAATTGTGTGGATTAACATCCTATGATTGTTGTTATAGTTAATGTGTGCTTACTCTCGACTCTAAGCAATCTTTTGTTTTATTACCCTTGATTATTTATTTACTCAACCAA